>NC_092738.1:1179823-1259625 GCF_047496885.1 Scyliorhinus torazame
CTTTTGTGCCATTTAACCCCCTCCCCTTTTTGAAAGTTCCTGTCGACTCCGCCTCCGTCGCCCATTCCCGTCGCCTTCCGGATCGCAACGGCCCTCAAATTAAAACTCCCCTGGTCTCTCTCCCCTCCCTCACTCCGCCGACTCTCTCCAACCCCGTTCTGCCCCCGCCTGGGGTCTCCCGGCCTGGAACGCCGACAAAAGTGTTCGAGAAATGAAAAAGAATCATGTTAAACCATCGGTCTTCTGTCTGTCTCCGTGCGTGTGTGTGTGTGTGTGTGTGCGTCTGAGTGAGTGTGCGTTCGGGCGAGGGGGGGGGGGGGGGGGGGGCGATCAGACGGCAGTCGGGGAGCGGACCCCGAGACCACGCTCTTCCCTCTGCAGTTAAGAGGTGTTTGGAGCGTCGGACGGGGACTGCGAGCGAATATCCCTCTAATCCTCCAGAATCACGTAATCATTGTACAGTTATCGATCAATCAATATCTCTCTCTATCTCTCTCTCTCTCTCTCTCGTGTCGCCTCTCTGCATGTGTACAAGGTTTTAATGCTCGAGTATTGCAATAGGAACGTTTCGGGGTCAATTTCCCCCCCCCGCCCCGAAGCCGTTTTGCGTTCGACAGACTCGTTGTGTGTCCGACTTGTGTATCAGAAACAAAACAAAAAAACTACTTTACAATACCTGGTTGCTCGTCTGTCGTATTCTCTGTTCAGGGGGTGGGGGAGCGAGCAGGCCGGAGGTTTCGTTCTCCCCCGCCCCCGCTCGGACGTGTTCGCTGGCCGTCCCTCGAGAAGGCGGGGGTGGGGGAGCTGTCAAGACGCCCCTTGTACGTCACTATCGTCCCTGCTTCCACCACCTCCTCCAGCAGCGAGTTCCAGGCACCCACTACCCTCTGTGTAAAAAAAACTTGCCCCGTACATCTACTCTAAACCTTGCCCCTCGCACCTTAAACCTATGCCCCCTAGTGATTGACCGCTCTACCCCGGGGAAAAGCCTCTGACTATCCACTCTGTCTATGCCCCTCAGAATTTTGTAAACCTCTATCAGGTCGCCCCTCAACCTCCGTCGTTCCAGTGAGAACAAACCGAGTTTGTCCAACCGCTCCTCATAGCTAATGCCCTCCATACCAGGCAACATTCTGGTAAATCTCTTCTGCACCCTCTCTAAAGCCTCCACATCCTTCTGGTAGTGCGGCGACCAGAATTGAACACTATACTCCAAGTGTGGCCTAACTAAGGTTCTATACAGCTGCAACATGACTTGCCAATTCTTATACTCAATGCCCCGGCCAATGAAGGCAAGCATGCCGTATGCCTTCTTGACTACCTTCTCCACCGGTGTCGCCCCTTTCAGTGACCTGTGGACCTGTACTCCTAGATCTCTCTGACTGTCAATACACTTGAGGGTTCTACCATTCACTGTATATTCCCGACCTGCATTAGACCTTCCAAAATGCATTACCTCACATTTGTCCAGATTAAACTTCATCTGCCATCTCTCCGCCCAAGTCTCCAGACAATCTAAATCCTGCTGTATCCTCTGACAGTCCTCATCGCTATCCGCAATTCCACCAACCTTTGTGTCGTCTGCAAACTTACTAATCAGACCAGTTACATTTTCCTCCAAATCATTTATATATACTACAAACAGCAAAGGTCCCAGCACTGATCCCTGTGGAACGCCACTGGTCACAGCCCTCCAATTAGAAAAGCATCCCTCCATTGCTACTCTCTGCCTTCTATGGCCTAGCCACTTCTGTATCCACCTTGCCAGCCTGCTTGCCTGGCTGGCGGGTTTTGGAAGCACTGTCTGAGGACTGGCGAGTGGCTGCGGCGCGTGTCGTCGATGGTGGGGGCCAGCTTGCCGACGGGGGCGCTCGTCGTGGATGGGGTCCAGCTCCTCGAGTGTCGTTCGGGGGCCGTGACCAGGGAGGAGGCTGTGCAAACATTTTCACAATTGTGGCGGGGATGTGCGCCTGTCACACTGCACCTGCAGGCCTCCCGCCACTAGGAGTGGCGCGCGGTTTGAGACCTCCCTCTGGCAGAGGCTGCACACGGCCCGTCAAGTCATCAGAGGACCAGACTATCAGCTCAACCGCAGAGAGACATGGGAAGGGTCACGCAGAGGATGAACCCTAACCATGTTGAGCGGACGTTCAGATCTGAATGGGGAAGCATTGGGTTTAGAGGGGGGGGCAGTGGGAATGGTTTGGGGATTGATACAGGGCTATGGGGAGAGAGCGGGGCAGTGGGATTAGTTTGGGGTTATTACAGGGCTATGGGGAGAGTGGGGCAGTGGGATTAGTTTGGGGATTGACACAGGGCTATGGGGAGAGAGCGGGGCAGTGGGATTAGTTTGAGGATTGATACAGGGCTATGGGGAGAGAGTGGGGCAGTGGGATTAGTTTAGGGATTGACACAGGGCTATGGGGAGAGAGCGGGGCAGTGGGATTAGTTTGAGGATTGATACAGGGCTATGGGGAGAGAGCGGGGCAGTGGGATTAGTTTGGGGATTGATACAGGGCTATGGGGAGAGAGTGGGGCAGTGGGATTAGTTTGGGAATTGACACAGGGCTATGGGGAGAGAGTGGGGCAGTGGGATTAGTTTGGGATTGATACAGGGCTATGGGGAGAGAGCGGGGCAGTGGGATTAGTTTGGGGTTATTACAGGGGTACGGGGAGAGAGCGGGGCAGTGGGATTAGTTTGGGGATTGATACAGGGCTATGGGGAGAGAGCGGGGCAGTGGGATTAGTTTGAGATTGATACAGGGCTATGGGGAGAGAGCGGGGCAGTGGGATTGGTTTGGGGATTGATACAGGGCTATGGGGAGAGAGCGGGGCAGTGGGATTAGTTTGGGGTTATTACAGGGGTACGGGGAGAGAGCGGGGCAGTGGGATTAGTTTGGGGATTGATACAGGGCTATGGGGAGAGAGTGGGGCAGTGAGATTAGTTTGGGGTTATTACAGGGGTACGGGGAGAGAGCGGGGCAGTGGGATTAGTTTGAGATTGATACAGGGCTATGGGGAGAGAGCGGGGCAGTGGGATTGGTTTGGGGATTGATACAGGGCTATGGGGAGAGAGCGGGGCAGTGGGATTAGTTTGGGGATTGATACAGGGCTATGGTTAGAGAGCGGAGCAGTGGGATTAGATTGGGGATTGATACAGGGCTATGGGGAGAGAGTGGGACAGTGGGATTAGTTTGGGGATTGATACAGGGCTATGGGGAGCGAGCGCGGCATTGGGATTAGTTTGGGGATCGATACAGGGCTATGGGGAGAGAGTGGGACAGTGGGATTAGTTTGGGGATTGATACAGGGCTATGGGGAGCGAGCGCGGCATTGGGATTAGTTTGGGGATCGATACAGGGCTATGGGGAGAGAGTGGGGCAGTGGGATTAGTTTGGGATTGATACAGGGCGATGGGGAGAGAGCGAGGCAGTGGGATTAGTTTGGGGATTGACACAGGGCTATGGGGAGAGTGCGGGGCAGTGGGATTAGTTTGGGGATTGATACAGGGCTATGGGGAGAGAGCGGGACAGTGGGATTAGTTTGGGATCGATACAGGGCTATGGGGAGAGAGCGGGACAGTGGGATTAGTTGGGGATTGATACAGGGCTATGGGGAGAGAGCGGGACAGTGGGATTAGTTGGGGATTGATACAGGGCTATGGGGAGAGAGCGGGGCCGCAGGATTAGTTTGGGGATTGATACAGGGCTATGGGGAGAGAGCGGGACAGTGGGATTAGTTGGGGATTGATACAGGGCTATGGGGAGAGAGTGGGGCCGCAGGATTAGTTTGGGGATTGATACAGGGCTATGGGGAGAGAGCGGGACAGTGGGATTAGTTTGGGGATTGACACACGGCGATGGGGAGAGAGTGGGGCAGTGGGATTAGTTTGGGATTGATACAGGGCTATGGGACGACAGCGGGGCAGTGGGATTAGTTTGGGGATTGATACAGGGCTATGGGGAGAGAGTGGGGCAGTGGGATTAGTTTGGGATTGATACAGGGATATGGGGAGAGAGCGGGGCAATGGGATTAGTTTGGGGATTGATACAGGGCTGTGGGGCAGTGGGATTAGTTTGGGATTGATACAGGGCTATGGGGAGAGAGCGGGGCAATGGGATTAGTTTGGGGATTGATACAGGTCTTTAGGGAGAGCGGGGCAGTGGGATTAGTTTTGGGATCGATACAGGGCTATGGGGTGAGAGTGGGGCAGTGTAATTAGTTTGGGGATTGATACAGGGCTATGGGGAGAGAGCGGGGCATTGGGATTAGTTTTGGGATCGATACAGGGCTATGGGGTGAGAGCGGGGCAGTGGGATTAGTTTGGGATTGATACAGGGCTATGGGGAGAGAGTGGGGCAGTGGGATTAGTTTGGGGATTGATACAGGGCTATGGGGAGAGCGGGGCAGTAGGATTAGTTTGGGATTGATACAGGGCTATGGGGAGAGAGCGGGGCAGCGGGATTAGTTTGGGGATTGATACAGGGCTATGGGGAGAAAGCGGGGCAGTGGGATTAGTTTGGGGATTGATACAGGGCTATGGGGAGAGAGCGGGGCAGTGGGATTAGTTTGGGGATTGATACAGGGCTATGGGGAGAGAGCGGGGCAGCGGGATTAGTTTGGGGATTGATACAGGGCTATGGGGAGAGAGCGGGGCAGCGGGATTAGTTTGGGGATTGATACAGGGCTATGGGGAGAGAGCGGGGCAGTGGGATTAGTTTGGGGATTGATACAGGGCTATGGTTAGAGAGCGGAGCAGTGGGATTAGTTTGGGGATTGATACAGGGCTATGGTTAGAGAGCGGAGCAGTGGGATTAGTTTGGGGATTGATACAGGGCTATGGGGAGAGAGCGGGACAGTGGGATTACTTTGGGGATTGATACAGGGCTATGGTTAGAGAGCGGAGCAGTGGGATTAGTTTGGGGATTGATACAGGGCTATGGGGAGAGAGTGGGACAGTGGGATTAGTTTGGGGATTGATACAGGGCTATGGGGAGAGAGCGGGGCAGTGGGATTAGTTTGGGGATTGATACAGGGCTATGGGGAGAGAGCGGGGCAGCGGGATTAGTTTGGGGATTGATACAGGGCTATGGGGAGAGAGCGGGGCAGCGGGATTAGTTTGGGGATTGATACAGGGCTATGGGGAGAGAGCGGGGCAGCGGGATTAGTTTGGGGATTGATACAGGGCTATGGGGAGAGAGCGGGGCAGTGGGATTAGTTTGGGGATTGATACAGGGCTATGGTTAGAGAGCGGAGCAGTGGGATTAGTTTGGGGATTGATACAGGGCTATGGTTAGAGAGCGGAGCAGTGGGATTAGTTTGGGGATTGATACAGGGCTATGGGGAGAGAGCGGGACAGTGGGATTACTTTGGGGATTGATACAGGGCTATGGTTAGAGAGCGGAGCAGTGGGATTAGTTTGGGGATTGATACAGGGCTATGGGGAGAGAGTGGGACAGTGGGATTAGTTTGGGGATTGATACAGGGCTATGGGGAGAGAGCGCGGCATTGGGATTAGTTTGGGGATCGATACAGGGCTCTGGGGAGAGAGTGGGGCAGTGGAATTAGTTTGGGGATTGACACAGGGCTATGGGGAGAGAGCAGGGCAGTGGAATTAGTTTGGGGATTGATACAGGGCTGTGGGGAGAGAGCGGGACAGTGGGATTAGTTTGGGGATTGATACAGGGCGATGGGGAGAGAGTGGGGCAGTGGGATTAGTTTGAGGATTGATACAGGGATATGGGGAGAGAGCGGGGCAGTGGGATTAGTTTGGGGATTGATACAGGGCTATGGGGAGAGAGTGGGATTAGTTTGGGGATTGATACAGGGCGGTGGGGAGAGAGCGGGACAGTGGGATTAGTTTGGGGATTGATACAGGGCGGTGGGGAGAGAGTGGGGCAGTGGGATTAGTTTGAGGATTGATACAGGGATATGGGGAGAGAGCGGGGCAGTGGGATTAGTTTGGGGATTGATACAGGGCTATGGGGAGAGAGTGGGGCAGTAGGATTAGTTTGGGGATTGATACAGGGCTGTGGGGAGAGAGCGGGGCAGTGGGATTAATTTGGGGATTGATACAGGGCTATGGGGAGAGAGGGACAGTGGGATTAGTTTGGGGATTAACACACGGCGATGGGGAGAGAGTGGGGCAGTGGGATTGGTTTGGGATTGATACAGGGCTATGGGGAGAGAGCAGGGCCGCAGGATTAGTTTGGGGATTGACACAGGGCTATGGGGAGAGAGCAGGGCAGTGGGATTAGTTTGGGGATTGATACAGGGCTATGGGGAGAGAGCGGGGCAGTGGGATTAGTTTGGGGATTGATACAGGGCTATGGGGAGAGAGCGGGGTAGTGGGATTAGTTTGGGATTGATACAGGGCTATGGGGAGAGAGCGGGACAGTGGGATTAGTTTGGGGATTGATACAGGGCAATGGGGAGAGAGTGGGGCAGTGGAATTAGTTTGGGGATTGACACATGGCGATGGGGAGAGAGTGGGGCAGTGGGATTAGTGTGGGATTGATACAGGGGTATGGGGAGAGAGCGGGGCACTGGGATTAGTTTGGGGATTGATACAGGGCTATGGGACGAGAGCGGGGCAGTGGGATTAGTTTGGGGATTGATACAGGGCTATGGGGAGAGAGTGGGGCAGTGGGATTAGTTTGGGATTGATACAGGGCTATGGGGAGAGAGCGGGGCAATGGGATTAGTTTGGGGAATGATGCAGGGCTGTGGGGAGAGAGCGGGGCAGTGGGATTAGTTTGGTGATTGATACAGGACTATGGGGAGAGGGGCAGTGGGATTAGTTTGGGGATTGATACAGGGCTCTGGGGAGAGAGCGGGGCATTGGGATTAGTTTGGAGATTGATACAGGGCTATGGGGAGAGAGCGGGGCAGTGGAATTAGTTTGGGGATTGATACAGAGCTATGGGGAGAGAGTGGGACAGTGGGATTAGTTGGGGATTGATACAGGGCTATGGGGAGAGAGTGGGGCAGTGGGATTAGTTTGGAGATTGATACAGGGCTATGGGGAGAGAGCGGGGCAGTGCGATTAGTTTGGGGATTGATACAGGGCTATGGGGAGAGAGCGGGGCAGTGGGATTAGTTTGGGGATTGATACAGGGCTATGGGGAGAGAGCGGGGCCGTGGGATTAGTTTGGGGATTGATACAGGGCTATGGGGAGAGAGCGGGGCAGTGGGATTAGTTTGGGGATTGACACAGGGCTATGGGGAGAGAGCGGGACAGTGGGATGAGTTTGGGGATTGATACAGGGCAATGGGGAGAGAGTGGGGCAGTGGGATTAGTTTGGGGATTAACACACGGCGATGGGGACAGAGTGGGGCAGTGGGATTAGTGTGGGATTGATACAGGGCTATGGGGAGAGAGCGGGGCAATGGGATTAGTTTGGGGATTGATACAGGGCTGTGGGGCAGTGGGATTAGTTTGGGATTGATACAGAGCTATGGGGAGGGAGCGGGGCAGTGGGATTAGTTTGGGGATTGATACAGGGCTATGGGGAGACAGCGCGGCAGTGGGATTAGTTTGGGGATTGACACAGGGCTATGGGGAGAGAGCGGGGCAGTGGGATTAGTTTGGGGATTGATACAGGGCTGTGGGGAGAGAGGGGGCAGTGGGATTAGTTTGGGGATTGATACAGGGCTGTGGGGCAGTGGGATTAGTTTGGGGATTGATACAGGGCTATGGGGAGAGAGTGGGGCAGTGGGATTAGTTTGGGGATTGATACAGGGCTATGGGGAGAGAGCGGGGCAGTGGGATTAGTTTGGGGATTGATACAGGGCTATGGGGAGAGAGCGGGGCAGTGGGATTAGTTTGGGGATTGATACAGGGCTATGGGGAGAGAGCGGGGCAGTGGGATTAGTTTGGGCATTGATACAGGGCTGTGGGGAGAGAGCGGGGCAGTGGGATTAGTTTGCTGATTGACACAGGACTATGGGGAGAGAGCGGGGCATTGGGATTAGTTTGGGGATTGACACAGGGCTATGGGGAGAGAGTGGGGCAGTGGGATTAGTTTGGGGATTGATACAGGGCTATGGGGAGAGAGTGGGGCAGTGGGATTAGTTTGGGCATTGATACAGGGCTATGGGGAGAGAGCGGGGCAGTGGGATTAGTTTGGGGATTGATACAGGGCTATGGGGAGAGAGCGGGGCAGTGGGATTAGTTTGGGGATTGACACAGGGCTATGGGGAGAGAGTGGGGCAGTGGGATTAGTTTGGGGATTGATACAGGGCTATGGGGAGAGAGTGGGGCAGTGGGATTAGTTTGGGGATTGATACAGGTCTGTGGGGCAGTGGGATTAGTTTGGGGATTGATACAGGGCTATGGGGAGAGAGTGGGGCAGTGGGATTAGTTTGGGCATTGATACAGGGCTATGGGGAGAGAGTGGGGCAGTGGGATTCGTTTGGGATTGATACAGGGCTATGGGGAGAGAGTGAGGCAGTGGGATTAGTTTGGGGATCGATACAGGGCTATGGGGAGAGAGTGGGGCAGTGGGATTAGTTTTGGGATTGATACAGGGCTATGGGGAGAGTGGGGCAGTGGGATTAGTTTGGGGATTGATACAGGGCTATGGGGAGAGAGCGGGGCATTGGGATTAGTTTGGAGATTGATACAGGGCTATGGGGAGAGAGCGGGGCAGTGGGATTAGTTTGGGGATTGATACAGGGCTATGGGGAGAGAGTGGGACAGTGGGATTAGTTGGGGATTGACACAGGGCTATGGGGAGAGAGTGGGGCAGTGGGATTAGTTTGGAGGTTGATACAGGGCTATGGGGAGAGAGCGGGGCAGTGGGATTAGTTTGGGGATTGATACAGGGCTATGGGGAGAGAGTGGGGCAGTGGGATTAGTTTGGGGATTGACACAGGGCTATGGGAAGAGCGGGGCAGTGGGATTAGTTTGGTGATTGATACAGGGCTATGGGGAGAGAGCGGGGCAGTGGGATTAGTTTGGGGATTGATACAGGGCTATGTGAAGAGAGTGGGGCAGTGGGATTAGTTTGGGGTTGATACAGGGCTATGGGGAGAGAGCGGGGCAGTGGGATTAGTTTGGGGATTGATACAGGGCTATGGGGAGAGTGGGGCAGTGGGATTAGTTTGGGGATTGATACAGGTATATGGGGAGAGAGTGGGGCAGTGGGATTAGTTTGGGGATTGATACAGAGCTATGGGGAGAGAGCGGGGCAGTTGGATTAGTTTGGGGATTAATACAGGGCTATGGGGAGAAGGCGGGGCAGTGGGATTAGTTTGGGGATTGACACAGGGCTCTGGGAAGAGAGTGGGGCAGTGGGATTAGTTTGGGGATTGATACAGGGCTATGGGGAGAGAGTAGGGTAGTGGGATTACTTTGGGATTGATGCAGGGCAATGGGGAGAGAGTGGGGCAGTGGGATTAGTTTGGGGATTAACACACGGCGATGGGGACAGAGTGGGGCAGTGGGATTAGTGTGGGATTGATACAGGGCTATGGGGAGAGAGCGGGGCAATGGGATTAGTTTGGGGATTGATACAGGGCTGTGGGGCAGTGGGATTAGTTTGGGATTGATACAGAGCTATGGGGAGGGAGCGGGGCAGTGGGATTAGTTTGGGGATTGATACAGGGCTATGGGGAGACAGCGCGGCAGTGGGATTAGTTTGGGGATTGACACAGGGCTATGGGGAGAGAGCGGGGCAGTGGGATTAGTTTGGGGATTGATACAGGGCTGTGGGGAGAGAGGGGGCAGTGGGATTAGTTTGGGGATTGATACAGGGCTGTGGGGCAGTGGGATTAGTTTGGGGATTGATACAGGGCTATGGGGAGAGAGTGGGGCAGTGGGATTAGTTTGGGGATTGATACAGGGCTATGGGGAGAGAGCGGGGCAGTGGGATTAGTTTGGGGATTGATACAGGGCTATGGGGAGAGAGCGGGGCAGTGGGATTAGTTTGGGGATTGATACAGGGCTATGGGGAGAGAGCGGGGCAGTGGGATTAGTTTGGGCATTGATACAGGGCTGTGGGGAGAGAGCGGGGCAGTGGGATTAGTTTGCTGATTGACACAGGACTATGGGGAGAGAGCGGGGCATTGGGATTAGTTTGGGGATTGACACAGGGCTATGGGGAGAGAGTGGGGCAGTGGGATTAGTTTGGGGATTGATACAGGGCTATGGGGAGAGAGTGGGGCAGTGGGATTAGTTTGGGCATTGATACAGGGCTATGGGGAGAGAGCGGGGCAGTGGGATTAGTTTGGGGATTGATACAGGGCTATGGGGAGAGAGCGGGGCAGTGGGATTAGTTTGGGGATTGACACAGGGCTATGGGGAGAGAGTGGGGCAGTGGGATTAGTTTGGGGATTGATACAGGGCTATGGGGAGAGAGTGGGGCAGTGGGATTAGTTTGGGGATTGATACAGGTCTGTGGGGCAGTGGGATTAGTTTGGGGATTGATACAGGGCTATGGGGAGAGAGTGGGGCAGTGGGATTAGTTTGGGCATTGATACAGGGCTATGGGGAGAGAGTGGGGCAGTGGGATTCGTTTGGGATTGATACAGGGCTATGGGGAGAGAGTGAGGCAGTGGGATTAGTTTGGGGATCGATACAGGGCTATGGGGAGAGAGTGGGGCAGTGGGATTAGTTTTGGGATTGATACAGGGCTATGGGGAGAGTGGGGCAGTGGGATTAGTTTGGGGATTGATACAGGGCTATGGGGAGAGAGCGGGGCATTGGGATTAGTTTGGAGATTGATACAGGGCTATGGGGAGAGAGCGGGGCAGTGGGATTAGTTTGGGGATTGATACAGGGCTATGGGGAGAGAGTGGGACAGTGGGATTAGTTGGGGATTGACACAGGGCTATGGGGAGAGAGTGGGGCAGTGGGATTAGTTTGGAGGTTGATACAGGGCTATGGGGAGAGAGCGGGGCAGTGGGATTAGTTTGGGGATTGATACAGGGCTATGGGGAGAGAGTGGGGCAGTGGGATTAGTTTGGGGATTGACACAGGGCTATGGGAAGAGCGGGGCAGTGGGATTAGTTTGGTGATTGATACAGGGCTATGGGGAGAGAGCGGGGCAGTGGGATTAGTTTGGGGATTGATACAGGGCTATGTGAAGAGAGTGGGGCAGTGGGATTAGTTTGGGGTTGATACAGGGCTATGGGGAGAGAGCGGGGCAGTGGGATTAGTTTGGGGATTGATACAGGGCTATGGGGAGAGTGGGGCAGTGGGATTAGTTTGGGGATTGATACAGGTATATGGGGAGAGAGTGGGGCAGTGGGATTAGTTTGGGGATTGATACAGAGCTATGGGGAGAGAGCGGGGCAGTTGGATTAGTTTGGGGATTAATACAGGGCTATGGGGAGAAGGCGGGGCAGTGGGATTAGTTTGGGGATTGACACAGGGCTCTGGGAAGAGAGTGGGGCAGTGGGATTAGTTTGGGGATTGATACAGGGCTATGGGGAGAGAGTAGGGTAGTGGGATTACTTTGGGATTGATGCAGGGCTATGGGGAGAGCGGGGCAGTGGGATTAGTTTGGGGATTGATACAGGGCTATGGGGAGAGAGCGGGGCAGTGGGATTAATTTGGGGATTGATACAGGGCTATGGGGAGAGGGACAGTGGGATTAGTTTGGGGATTAACACACGGCGATGGGGAGACAGTGGGGCAGTGGGATTAGTTTGGGATTGATACAGGGCTATGGGGAGAGAGCGGGGCCGCAGGATTAGTTTGGGGATTGACATAGGGCTATGGGGAGAGAGCGGGGCAGTGGGATTAGTTTGGGGATTGATACAGGGCTATGGGGAGAGAGCGGGGCAGTGGGATTAGTTTGGGGATTGATACAGGGCTATGGGGAGAGAGCGGGGTAGTGGGATTAGTTTGGGATTGATACAGGGCTATGGCGAGGGAGCGGGACAGTGGGATTAGTTTGGGGATTGATACAGGGCAATGGGGAGAGAGTGGGGCAGTGGGATTAGTTTGGGGATTGACACACGGCGATGGGGAGAGAGCGGGGCAGTGGGATTAGTGTGGGATTGATACAGGGCTATGGGGAGAGAGTGGGGCAGTGGGATTAGTTTGGGGATTAATACAGGGCTATGGGACGAGAGCGGGGCAGTGGGATTAGTTTGGGGATTGATACAGGGCTATGGGGAGAGAGTGGGGCAGTGGGATTAGTTTGGGATTGATACAGGGCTATGGGGAGAGAGCGGGGCAATGGGATTAGTTTGGAGATTGATACAGGGCTGTGGGGCAGTGGGATTAGTTTGGGATTGATACAGAGCTATGGGGAGAGAGCGGGGCAGTGGGATTAGTTTGGGGATTGATACGGGGCTATGGGGAGAGAGCGCGGCAGTGGGATTAGTTTGGGGATGATACAGGGCTATGGGGAGAGAGTGGGGCAGTGGGATTAGTTTGGGATTGACACAGGGCTATGGGGAGAGAGCGGGGCAGTGGGATTAGTTTGGTGATTGATACAGGGCTATGGGGAGAGAGTGGGGCAGTGGGATTAGTTTGGAGATTGATACAGGGCTATGGGGAGAGAGCGGGGCAGTGGGATTAGTTTGGGGATTGATACAGGGCTATGGGGAGAGAGCGGGGCAGTGGGATTAGTTTGGGGATTGATACAGGGCTATGGGGAGAGAGCGGGGCAGTGGGATTAGTTTGGGATTGATACAGGGCTATGGGGAGAGTGGGGCAGTGGGATTAGTTTGGGGATTGATACAGGGCTATGTGGAGAGAGCGGGGCCGTGGGATTAGTTTGGGGATTGATACAGGGCTATGGGGAGAGAGCGGGGCAGTGGGATTAGTTTGGGAATTGATACAGGGCTATGGGGAGAGAGCGGGACAGTGGGATTAGTTTGGGGATTGATACAGGGCAATGGGGAGAGAGTGGGGCAGTGGGATTAGTTTGGGGATTAACACACGGCGATGGGGAGAGAGTGGGGCAGTGGGATTAGTGTGGGATTGATACAGGGCTATGGGACGAGAGCGGGGAAGTGGGATTAGTTTGGGGATTGATACAGGGCTATGGGGAGAGAGCGGGGCAGTGGGATTAGTTTGGGGATTGACACAGGGCTATGGGGAGAGAGCGGGGCAGTGGGATTAGTTTGGGGATTGATACAGAGCTATGGGAAGAGAGTGGGGCAGTGGGATTAGTTTGGGATTGATACAGGGCTATGGGGAGAGAGCGGGGCAATGGGATTAGTTTGTGGATTGATACAGGGCTGTGGGGCAGTGGGATTAGTTTGGGATTGATACAGAGCTATGGGGAGAGAGCGGGGCAGTGGGATTAGTTTGGGGATTGATACGGGGCTATGGGGAGAGAGCGCGGCAGTGGGATTAGTTTGGGGATTGATACAGGGCTATGGGGAGAGAGTGGGGCAGTGGGATTAGTTTGGGGATTGACACAGGGCTATGGGGAGAGAGCGGGGCAGTGGGATTAGTTTGGGGATTGATACAGGGCTATGGGGAGAGAGTGGGGCAGTGGGATTAGTTTGGGGATTGATACAGGGCTGTGGGGCAGTGGGATTAGTTTGGGGATTGATACAGGGCTATGGGGAGAGAGTGGGGCAGTGGGATTAGTTTGGGGATTGATACAGGGCTATGGGGAGAGAGCGGGCAGTGGGATTAGTTTGGGGATTGATACAGGGCTATGGGGAGAGTGGGGCAGTGGGATTAGTTTGGGGATTGATACAGGGCTATGGGGAGAGAGCGGGGCATTGGGATTAGTTTGGGGATTGATACAGGGCTATGGGGAGAGAGCGGGGCAGTGGGATTAGTTTGGGGATTGATACAGGGCTATGGGGAGAGAGTGGGACAGTGGGATTAGTTGGGGATTGATACAGGGCTATGGGGAGAGAGTGGGGCAGTGGGATTAGTTTGGAGATTGAAACAGGGCTATGGGGAGAGAGCGGGGCAGTGGGATTAGTTTGGGGATTGATACAGGGCTATGGGGAGAGAGTGGGGCAGTGGGATTAGTTTGGGGATTGACACAGGGCTATGGGGAGAGCGGGGCAGTGGGATTAGTTTGGTGATTGATACAGGGCTATGGGGAGAGAGCGGGGCAGTGGGATTAGTTTGGGGATTGATACAGGGCTATGGGGAGAGAGTGGGACAGTGGGATTAGTTTGGGGATTGACACAGGGCTATGGGGAGAGCGGGGCAGTGGGATTAGTTTGGTGATTGATACAGGGCTATGGGGAGTGAGCGGGGCAGTGGGATTAGTTTGGGGATCGATACAGGGCTATAGGAAGAGAGTGGGTCAGTGGGATTAGTTTGGGGATTGATACAGCGCTATGGGGAGAGAGCGGGGCAGTGGGATTAGTTTGGGGATTGATACAGGGCTATGGCCAGAGTGGGGCAGTGGGATTAGTTTGGGGATTGATACAGGGCTATGGGGAGAGAGCAGGGCAGTGGGATTAGTTTGGGGATTGATACAGGGCTATGGGGAGAGTGGGGCAGTGGAATTAGTTTGGGGATTGATACAGGGCTATGGGGAGAGAGCGGGGCAGTTGGATTAGTTTGGGGATTAATACAGGGCTATGGGAAGAGAGTGGGGCAGTGGGATTAGTTTGGGGATTGATCCAGGGCTATGGGGAGAGAGTGGGGTAGTGGGATTACTTTGGGATTGATACAGGGCTATGGGGAGAGCGGGGCAGTGGGATTAGTTTGGGGATTGATACAGGGCTATGGGAAGAGAGTGGGGCAGTGGGATTAGTTTGGGGATTGATACAGGGCTATGGGGAGAAGTGGGCCGGGGGAGTACTTTGGGATTGATACAGGGCTATGGGGAGAGCGGGGCAGTGGGATTAGTTTGGGGATTGATACAGGGCTATGGGGAGAGAGCGGGGCAGTGGGATTAGTTTGGGGATTGACACAGGGCTATGGGCAGAGTGGGGCAGTGGGATTAGTTTGGGGATTGATACAGGGCGATGGGGAGAGAGTGGGGCAGTGGGATTAGTTTGGAGATTGATACAGGGCTATGGGGAGAAGGCGGGGCAGTGGGATTAGTTTGGGGAATGACACAGGGCTATGGGGAGAGAGTGGGGCAGTGGGATTGGTTTGGGGATTGATACAGGGCTATGGGGAGAGCGTGGGTATGTGGGATTACTTTGGGGATTGATACAGGTCTATGGGGAGTGAGCGGGGCAGTGGGATTAGTTTGGGATTGATACAGGGCTATGGGGAGAGAGTGGGGCAGTGGGATTAGTTTGGGGATTGATACAGGGCTATGGGGAGAGAGCGGGGCAGTGGGATTAGTTTGGGATTGATACAGGGCTATGGCGAGAGTGGGGCAGTGGGATTACTTTGGGGATTGATACAGGTCTATGGGGAGAGAGCGGGGCAGTGGGATTAAATCGGGGATTGATACAGGGCTATGGGGAGAGAGTGGGGCAGTGGGATTAGTTTGGGGATTGATACAGGGCTATGGCGAGAGTGGGGCAGTGTCATTAGTTTGGGATTGATACAGGGCTATGGGGAGAGAGTGGGGCAGTGGGATTAGTTTGGGGATTGAAACAGGGCTATGGGGAGAGAGCGGGGCAGTGGGATTAGTTTGGGGATTGATACAGAGCTATGGGAAGAGAGTGGGGCAGTGGGATTAGTTTGGGATTGATACAGGGCTATGGGGAGAGAGCGGGGCAATGGGATTAGTTTGTGGATTGATACAGGGCTGTGGGGCAGTGGGATTAGTTTGGGATTGATACAGAGCTATGGGGAGAGAGCGGGGCAGTGGGATTAGTTTGGGGATTGATACGGGGCTATGGGGAGAGAGCGCGGCAGTGGGATAAGTTTGGGGATTGATACAGGGCTATGGGGAGAGAGTGGGGCAGTGGGATTAGTTTGGGGATTGACACAGGGCTATGGGGAGAGAGCGGGGCAGTGGGATTAGTTTGGGGATTGATACAGGGCTATGGGGAGAGAGTGGGGCAGTGGGATTAGTTTGGGGATTGATACAGGGCTGTGGGGCAGTGGGATTAGTTTGGGGATTGATACAGGGCTATGGGGAGAGAGTGGGGCAGTGGGATTAGTTTGGGGATTGATACAGGGCTATGGGGAGAGAGCGGGCAGTGGGATTAGTTTGGGGATTGATACAGGGCTATGGGGAGAGTGGGGCAGTGGGATTAGTTTGGGGATTGACACAGGGCTATGGGGAGAGAGCGGGGCATTGGGATTAGTTTGGGGATTGATACAGGGCTATGGGGAGAGAGCGGGGCAGTGGGATTAGTTTGGGGATTGATACAGGGCTATGGGGAGAGAGTGGGACAGTGGGATTAGTTGGGGATTGATACAGGGCTATGGGGAGAGAGTGGGGCAGTGGGATTAGTTTGGAGATTGAAACAGGGCTATGGGGAGAGAGCGGGGCAGTGGGATTAGTTTGGGGATTGATACAGGGCTATGGGGAGAGAGTGGGGCAGTGGGATTAGTTTGGGGATTGACACAGGGCTATGGGGAGAGCGGGGCAGTGGGATTAGTTTGGTGATTGATACAGGGCTATGGGGAGAGAGCGGGGCAGTGGGATTAGTTTGGGGATTGATACAGGGCTATGGGGAGAGAGTGGGACAGTGGGATTAGTTTGGGGATTGACACAGGGCTATGGGGAGAGCGGGGCAGTGGGATTAGTTTGGTGATTGATACAGGGCTATGGGGAGTGAGCGGGGCAGTGGGATTAGTTTGGGGATCGATACAGGGCTATAGGAAGAGAGTGGGTCAGTGGGATTAGTTTGGGGATTGATACAGCGCTATGGGGAGAGAGCGGGGCAGTGGGATTAGTTTGGGGATTGATACAGGGCTATGGGCAGAGTGGGGCAGTGGGATTAGTTTGGGGATTGATACAGGGCTATGGGGAGAGAGCAGGGCAGTGGGATTAGTTTGGGGATTGATACAGGGCTATGGGGAGAGTGGGGCAGTGGAATTAGTTTGGGGATTGATACAGGGCTATGGGGAGAGAGCGGGGCAGTTGGATTAGTTTGGGGATTAATACAGGGCTATGGGAAGAGAGTGGGGCAGTGGGATTAGTTTGGGGATTGATCCAGGGCTATGGGGAGAGAGTGGGGTAGTGGGATTACTTTGGGATTGATACAGGGCTATGGGGAGAGCGGGGCAGTGGGATTAGTTTGGGGATTGATACAGGGCTATGGGAAGAGAGTGGGGCAGTGGGATTAGTTTGGGGATTGATACAGGGCTATGGGGAGAAGTGGGCCGGGGGAGTACTTTGGGATTGATACAGGGCTATGGGGAGAGCGGGGCAGTGGGATTAGTTTGGGGATTGATACAGGGCTATGGGGAGAGAGCGGGGCAGTGGGATTAGTTTGGGGATTGACACAGGGCTATGGGCAGAGTGGGGCAGTGGGATTAGTTTGGGGATTGATACAGGGCGATGGGGAGAGAGTGGGGCAGTGGGATTAGTTTGGAGATTGATACAGGGCTATGGGGAGAAGGCGGGGCAGTGGGATTAGTTTGGGGAATGACACAGGGCTATGGGGAGAGAGTGGGGCAGTGGGATTGGTTTGGGGATTGATACAGGGCTATGGGGAGAGCGTGGGTATGTGGGATTACTTTGGGGATTGATACAGGTCTATGGGGAGTGAGCGGGGCAGTGGGATTAGTTTGGGATTGATACAGGGCTATGGGGAGAGAGTGGGGCAGTGGGATTAGTTTGGGGATTGATACAGGGCTATGGGGAGAGAGCGGGGCAGTGGGATTAGTTTGGGATTGATACAGGGCTATGGCGAGAGTGGGGCAGTGGGATTACTTTGGGGATTGATACAGGTCTATGGGGAGAGAGCGGGGCAGTGGGATTAAATCGGGGATTGATACAGGGCTATGGGGAGAGAGTGGGGCAGTGGGATTAGTTTGGGGATTGATACAGGGCTATGGCGAGAGTGGGGCAGTGTCATTAGTTTGGGATTGATACAGGGCTATGGGGAGAGAGTGGGGCAGTGGGATTAGTTTGGGGATTGATACAGGGCTATGGGGAGAGAGCGGGGCAGTGGGATTAGTTTGGGGATTGATACGGGGCTATGGGGAGAGACTGGGACCGTGGGATTAGTTTGGGGATTGATACAGGGCTATGGGGAGAGAGTGGGTTTAGTTTGGGGATTGATACAGGGCTATGGGGAGAGAGCGGGGCAGTGGGATTAGTTTGGGATTGATACAGGTCTATGGGGAGAGAGCAGGGCAGTGGGATTAGTTTGCGGATTGATACAGGGCTATGGGGAGAGAGCGGGGCAGTGGGATTAGTTTGGGGATTGATACAGGGCTCTGAGGAGAGAGCGGGGCAGTGGGATTAGTTTGGGATTGATACAGGGCTATGGGGAGAGAGCGGGGCAGTGGGATACGTTTGGGGATTGATACAGGGCTATGGGGAGAGAGCGGGGCAGTGGGATTAGTTTGGGGATTGATACAGGGCTATGGGGAGAGAGCGGGGCAGTGGGATTAGTTTGGGGATTAATACAGGGCTATGGGGAGTGAGTGGGGCAGTGGGATTAGTTTGGGGATTGATACAGGGCTATGGGGAGAGAGTGGGGCAGTGGGATTAGTTTGGGGATTGATACAGGGCTATGGGGAGAGAGCGGGGCAGTGTGATTAGTTTGGGGATTGATACAGGGCTATGGGGAGAGAGCGGGGCAGTGGGATTAGTTTGGGGATTGACACAGGGCTATGGGCAGAGTGGGGCAGTGGGATTAGTTTGGGGATTGATACAGGGCTATGGGGAGAGAGTGGGGCAGTGGGATTAGTTTGGGGATTGATACAGGGCTATGTGGAGAGTGGGGCAGTGGGATTAGTTTGGGGATTGATACAGGGCTATGGGGAGAGAGTGGGGCAGTGGGATTAGTTTGGGGATTGACACAGGGCTATGGGCAGAGTGGGGCAGTGGGATTAGTTTGGGGATTGATACAGGGCTATGGGGAGAGAGTGGGGCAGTGGGATTAGTTTGGGGATTGATACAGGGCTATGGGGAGAGAGCGGGGCAGTGGGATTAGTTTGGGATTGATACAGGGCTATGGGGAGAGAGCGGGACAGTGGGATTAGTTTGGGGATTGATACAGGGCAATGGGGAGAGAGTGGGGCAGTGGGATTAGTTTGGGGATTGACACACGGCGATGGGGAGAGAGTGGGGCAGTGGGATTAGTGTGGGATTGATACAGGGCTATGGGGAGAGAGTGGGGCAGTGGGATTAGTTTGGGGATTGATACAGGGCTATGGGACGAGAGCGGGGCAGTGGGATTAGTTTGGGGATTGATACAGGGCTATGGGGAGAGAGTGGGGCAGTGGGATTAGTTTGGGATTGATACAGGGCTATGGGGAGAGAGCGGGGCAATGGGATTAGTTTGGAGATTGATACAGGGCTGTGGGGCAGTGGGATTAGTGTGGGATTGATACAGGGCTATGGGGAGAGAGTGGGGCAGTGGGATTAGTTTGGGGATTGATACAGGGCTATGGGGAGAGAGTGGGACAGTGGGATTAGTTGGGGATTGATACAGGGCTATGGGGAGAGAGCGGGGCAGTGGGATTAGTTTGGGGATTGATACAGGGCTATGGGGAGAGAGTGGGGCAGTGGGATTAGTTGGGGATTGATACAGGGCTATGGGGAGAGAGTGGGACAGTGGGATTAGTTGGGGATTGATACAGGGCTATGGGGAGAGAGCGGGGCAGTGGGATTAGTTTGGGGATTGATACAGGGCTATGGGGAGAGAGTGGGACAGTGGGATTAGTTGGGGATTGATACAGGGCTATGGGGAGAGAGCGGGGCAGTGGGATTAGTTTGGGGATTGATACAGGGCTATGGGGAGAGAGTGGGGCAGTGGGATTAGTTTGGGATTGATACAGGGCTCTGGGGAGAGAGTGGGGCAGTGGGATTAGTTTGGAGATTGATACAGGGCTATGGGGAGAGAGCGGGGCAGTGGGATTAGTTTGGGGATTGATACAGGGCTATGGGGAGAGAGCGGGGCAGTGGGATTAGTTTGGGATTGATACAGGGCTATGGGGAGAGTGGGGCAGTGGGATTAGTTTGGGGATTGATACAGGGCTATGGGGAGAGAGCGGGGCCGTGGGATTAGTTTGGGGATTGATACAGGGCTATGGGGAGAGAGCGGGGCAGTGGGATTAGTTTGGGGATTGATACAGGGCTATGGGGAGAGAGCGGGACAGTGGGATTAGTTTGGGGATTGATACAGGGCAATGGGGAGAGAGTGGGGCAGTGGGATTAGTTTTGGGATTAACACACGGCGATGGGGAGAGAGTGGGGCAGTGGGATTAGTGTGGGATTGATACAGGGCTATGGGACGAGAGCGGGGCAGTGGGATTAGTTTGGGGATTGATACAGGGCTATGGGAAGAGAGTGGGGCAGTGGGATTAGTTTGGGATTGATACAGGGCTATGGGGAGAGAGCGGGGCAATGGGATTAGTTTGTGGATTGATACAGGGCTGTGGGGCAGTGGGATTAGTTTGGGATTGATACAGAGCTATGGGGAGAGAGCGGGGCAGTGGGATTAGTTTGGGGATTGATACGGGGCTATGGGGAGAGAGCGCGGCAGTGGGATTAGTTTGGGGATTGATACAGGGCTATGGGGAGAGAGTGGGGCAGTGGGATTAGTTTGGGGATTGACACAGGGCTATGGGGAGAGAGCGGGGCAGTGGGATTAGTTTGGGGATTGATACAGGGCTATGGGGAGAGAGTGGGGCAGTAGTATTAGTTTGGGGATTGATACAGGGCTGCGGGGCAGTGGGATTAGTTTGGGGATTGATACAGGGCTATGGGGAGAGAGTGGGGCAGTGGGATTAGTTTGGGGATTGATACAGGGCTATGGGGAGAGAGCGGGCAGTGGGATTAGTTTGGGGATTGATACAGGGCTATGGGGAGAGTGGGGCAGTGGGATTAGTTTGGGGATTGATACAGGGCTATGGGGAGAGAGCGGGGCATTGGGATTAGTTTGGGAATTGATACAGGGCTATGGGGAGAGAGCGGTGCAGTGGGATTAGTTTGGGGATTGATACAGGGCTATGGGGAGAGAGTGGGACAGTGGGATTCGTTGGGGATTGATACAGGGCTATGGGGAGAGAGCGGGGCAGTGGGATTAGTTTGGGGATTGATACAGGGCTATGGGGAGAGAGTGGGGCAGTGGGATTAGTTTGGTGATTGATACAGGGCTATGGGGAGAGAGCAGGGCAGTGGAATTAGTTTGGGGATTGATACAGGGCTATGGGGAGAGAGCGGGACAGTGGGATTAGTTTGGGGATTGATACAGGGCTATGGGGAGAGAGTGGGACAGTGGGATTCGTTGGGGATTGATACAGGGCTATGGGGAGAGAGTGGGGCAGTGGGATTAGTTTGGAGATTGATACAGGGCTATGGGGAGAGAGCGGGGCAGTGGGATTAGTTGGGGGATTGATACAGGGCTATGGGGAGAGAGTGGGGCACTGGGATTAGTTTGGTGATTGATACAGGGCTATGGGGAGTGAGAGGGGCAGTAGGATTAGTTTGGGGATCGATACAGGGCTATAGGAAGAGAGTGGGTCAGTGGGATTAGTTTGGGGATTGATACAGGGCTATGGGGAGAGAGCGGGGCAGTGGGATTTGTTTGGGGATTGATACAGGGCAATGGGGAGAGTGGGGCAGTGGGATTAGTTTGGGGATTGATACAGGGCTATGGGGAGAGAGCGGGGCAGTGGGATTAGTTTGGGGATTGATACAGGGCTATGGGGAGAGTGGGGCAGTGGGATTAGTTTGGGGATTGATACAGGGCTATGGGGAGAGAGCGGGGCAGTTGGATTAGTTTGGGGATTAATACAGGGCTATGGGGAGAAGGCGGGGCAGTGGGATTAGTTTGGGGATTGACACAGGGCTATGGGGAGAGAGCGGGGCAGTGGGATTAGTTTGGGGATTAATACAGGGCTATGGGGAGAAGGCGGGGCAGTGGGATTAGTTTGGGGATTGATACAGGGCTATGCGGAGAGAGCGGGGCAGTGGGATTAGTTTGGGGATTGATACAGGGCTATGGGAAGAGAGTGGGGCAGTGGGATTAGTTTGGGGATTGATACAGGGCTATGGGGAGAAGTGGGCCGGGGGAGTACTTTGGGATTGATACAGGGCTATGGGGAGAGCGGGGCAGTGGGATTAGTTTGGGGATTGATACAGGGCTATGGGGAGAGAGCGGGGCAGTGGGATTAGTTTGGGGATTGACACAGGGCTATGGGCAGAGTGGGGCACTGGGATTAGTTTGGGGATTGATACAGGGCTATGGGGAGAGAGTGGGGCAGTGGGATTAGTTTGGGGATTGATACAGGGCTATGTGGAGAGTGGGGCAGTGGGATTAGTTTGGGGATTGACAAAGGGCTATGGGGAGAGAGTGGGGCAGTGGGATTAGTTTGGGGATTGACACAGGGCTATGGGCAGAGTGGGGCAGTGGGATTAGTTTGGGGATTGATACAGGGCTATGGGGAGAGAGCGGGGCAGTGGGATTAGTTTGGGATTGATACAGGGCTATGGGGAGAGAGTGGGGCAGTGGGATTAGTTTGGGGATTGATACAGAGCTATGGGGAGAGAGCGGGGCAGTGGGGTTAGTTTGGGGATTGATACAGGGCTATGGGGAGAGAGCGGGGCAGTGGGATTAGTTTGGGATTGATACAGGGCTATGGGGAGAGAGCGGGACAGTGGGATTAGTTTGGGGATTGATACAGGGCAATGGGGAGAGAGTGGGGCAGTGGGATTAGTTTGGGGATTGACACACGGCGATGGGGAGAGAGTGGGGCAGTGGGATTAGTGTGGGATTGATACAGGGCTATGGGGAGAGAGTGGGGCAGTGGGATTAGTTTGGGGATTGATACAGGGCTATGGGACGAGAGCGGGGCAGTGGGATTAGTTTGGGGATTGATACAGGGCTATGGGGAGAGAGTGGGGCAGTGGGATTAGTTTGGGATTGATAAAGGGCTATGGGGAGAGAGCGGGGCAATGGGATTAGTTTGGAGATTGATACAGGGCTGTGGGGCAGTGGGATTAGTTTGGGATTGATACAGAGCTATGGGGAGAGAGCGGGGCAGTGGGATTAGTTTGTTGATTGATACGGGGCTATGGGGAGAGAGCGCGGCAGTGGGATTAGTTTGGGGATGATACAGGGCTATGGGGAGAGAGTGGGGCAGTGGGATTAGTTTGGGGATTGACACAGGGCTATGGGGAGAGAGCGGGGCAGTGGGATTAGTTTGGTGATTGATACAGGGCTATGGGGAGAGTGGGCAGTGGGATTAGTTTGGGGATTGATACAGGGCTCTGGGGAGAGAGCGGGGCATTGGGATTAGTTTGGAGATTGATACAGGGCTATGGGGAGAGAGCGGGGCAGTGGAATTAGTTTGGGGATTGATACACGGCTATGGGGAGAGAGTGGGACAGTGGGATTAGTTGGGGATTGATACAGGGCTATGGGGAGAGAGCGGGGCAGTGGGATTAGTTTGGAGATTGATACAGGGCTATGGGGAGAGAGCGGGGCAGTGGGATTAGTTTGGGGATTGATACAGGGCTATGGGGAGTGAGAGGGGCAGTAGGATTAGTTTGGGGATCGATACAGGGCTATAGGAAGAGAGTGGGTCAGTGGGATTAGTTTGGGGATTGATACAGGGCTATGGGGAGAGAGCGGGGCAGTGGGATTTGTTTGGGGATTGATACAGGGCAATGGGGAGAGTGGGGCAGTGGGATTAGTTTGGGGATTGATACAGGGCTATGGGGAGAGAGCGGGGCAGTGGGATTAGTTTGGGGATTGATACAGGGCTATGGGGAGAGTGGGGCAGTGGGATTAGTTTGGGGATTGATACAGGGCTATGGGGAGAGAGCGGGGCAGTTGGATTAGTTTGGGGATTAATACAGGGCTATGGGGAGAAGGCGGGGCAGTGGGATTAGTTTGGGGATTGACACAGGGCTATGGGGAGAGAGCGGGGCAGTGGGATTAGTTTGGGGATTGATACAGGGCTATGGGGAGAGAGCGGGGCAGTGGGATTAGTTTGGGGATTGATACAGGGCTATGGGAAGAGAGTGGGGCAGTGGGATTAGTTTGGGGATTGATACAGGGCTATGGGGAGAAGTGGGCCGGGGGAGTACTTTGGGATTGATACAGGGCTATGGGGAGAGCGGGGCAGTGGGATTAGTTTGGGGATTGATACAGGGCTATGGGGAGAGAGCGGGGCAGTGGGATTAGTTTGGGGATTGACACAGGGCTATGGGCAGAGTGGGGCAGTGGGATTAGTTTGGGGATTGACAAAGGGCTATGGGGAGAGAGTGGGGCAGTGGGATTAGTTTGGGGATTGATACAGGGCTATGTGGAGAGTGGGGCAGTGGGATTAGTTTGGGGATTGACAAAGGGCTATGGGGAGAGAGTGGGGCAGTGGGATTAGTTTGGGGATTGACACAGGGCTATGGGCAGAGTGGGGCAGTGGGATTAGTTTGGGGATTGATACAGGGCTATGGGGAGAGAGTGGGGCAGTGGGATTAGTTTGGGGATTGATACAGGGCTATGGGGAGAGAGCGGGGCAGTGGGATTAGTTTGGGATTGATACAGGGCTATGGGGAGAGAGCGGGACAGTGGGATTAGTTTGGGGATTGATACAGGGCAATGGGGAGAGAGTGGGGCAGTGGGATTAGTTTGGGGATTGACACACGGCGATGGGGAGAGAGTGGGGCAGTGGGATTAGTGTGGGATTGATACAGGGCTATGGGGAGAGAGTGGGGCAGTGGGATTAGTTTGGGGATTGATACAGGGCTATGGGACGAGAGCGGGGCAGTGGGATTAGTTTGGGGATTGATACAGGGCTATGGGGAGAGAGTGGGGCAGTGGGATTAGTTTGGGATTGATAAAGGGCTATGGGGAGAGAGCGGGGCAATGGGATTAGTTTGGAGATTGATACAGGGCTGTGGGGCAGTGGGATTAGTTTGGGATTGATACAGAGCTATGGGGAGAGAGCGGGGCAGTGGGATTAGTTTGTTGATTGATACGGGGCTATGGGGAGAGAGCGCGGCAGTGGGATTAGTTTGGGGATGATACAGGGCTATGGGGAGAGAGTGGGGCAGTGGGATTAGTTTGGGGATTGACACAGGGCTATGGGGAGAGAGCGGGGCAGTGGGATTAGTTTGGTGATTGATACAGGGCTATGGGGAGAGTGGGCAGTGGGATTAGTTTGGGGATTGATACAGGGCTCTGGGGAGAGAGTGGGACAGTGGGATTAGTTGGGGATTGATACAGGGCTATGGGGAGAGAGCGGGGCAGTGGGATTAGTTTGGAGATTGATAAAGGGCTATGGGGAGAGAGCGGGGCAGTGGGATTAGTTTGGGGATTGATACAGGGCTATGGGGAGAGAGCGGGGCAGTGGGATTAGTTTGGGATTGATACAGGGCTATGGGGAGAGAGTGGGACAGTGGGATTCGTTGGGGATTGATACAGGGCTATGGGGAGAGAGTGGGGCAGTGGGATTAGTTTGGAGATTGATACAGGGCTATGGGGAGAGAGCGGGGCAGTGGGATTAGTTTGGGGATTGATACAGGGCTATGGGGAGAGAGTGGGGCAGTGGGATTAGTTTGGGGATTGACACAGGGCTATGGGGAGAGCGGGGCACTGGGATTAGTTTGGTGATTGATACAGGGCTATGGGGAGAGAGCGGGACAGTGGGATTAGTTTGGGGATTGATACAGGGCAATGGGGAGAGAGTGGGGCAGTGGGATTAGTTTGGGGATTAACACACGACGATGGGGAGAGAGTGGGGCAGTGGGATTAGTGTGGGATTGATACAGGGCTATGGGACGAGAGCGGGGCAGTGGGATTAGTTTGGGGATTGATACAGGGCTATGGGAAGAGAGTGGGGCAGTGGGATTAGTTTGGGATTGATACAGGGCTATGGGGAGAGAGCGGGGCAATGGGATTAGTTTGTGGATTGATACAGGGCTGTGGGGCAGTGGGATTAGTTTGGGATTGATACAGAGCTATGGGGAGAGAGCGGGGCAGTGGGATTAGTTTGGGGATTGATACGGGGCTATGGGGAGAGAGCGCGGCAGTGGGATTAGTTTGGGGATTGATACAGGGCTATGGGGAGAGAGTGGGGCAGTGGGATTAGTTTGGGGTTTGATACAGGGCTATGGGGAGAGAGTGGGGCAGTGGGATTAGTTTGGGGATTGATACAGGGCTGTGGGGCAGTGGGATTAGTTTGGGGATTGATACAGGGCTATGGGGAGAGAGTGGGGCAGTGGGATTAGTTTGGGGATTGATACAGGGCTATGGGGAGAGAGCGGGCAGTGGGATTAGTTTGGGGATTGATACAGGGCTATGGGGAGAGTGGGGCAGTGGGATTAGTTTGGGGATTGATACAGGGCTATGGGGAGAGAGCGGGGCATTGGGATTAGTTTGGGAATTGATACAGGGCTATGGGGAGAGAGCGGGGCAGTGGGATTAGTTTGGGGATTGATACAGGGCTATGGGGAGAGAGTGGGACAGTGGGATTCGTTGGGGATTGATACAGGGCTATGGGGAGAGAGTGGGGCAGTGGGATTAGTTTGGAGATTGATACAGGGCTATGGGGAGAGAGCGGGGCAGTGGGATTAGTTTGGGGATTGATACAGGGCTATGGGGAGAGAGTGGGGCAGTGGGATTAGTTTGGGGATTGACACAGGGCTATGGGGAGAGCGGGGCACTGGGATTAGTTTGGTGATTGATACAGGGCTATGGGGAGTGAGCGGGGCAGTGGGATTAGTTTGGGGATCGATACAGGGCTATAGGAAGAGAGTGGGTCAGTGGGATTAGTTTGGGGATTGATACAGGGCTATGGGGAGAGAGCGGGGCAGTGGGATCAGTTTGGGGATTGATACAGGGCTATGGGGAGAGTGGGGCAGTGGGATTAGTTTGGGGGTTGATACAGGGCTATGGGGAGAGAGCGGGGCAGTGGGATTAGTTTGGGGATTGATACAGGGCTATGGGTAGAGTGGGGCAGTGGGATTAGTTTGGGGATTGATACAGGGCTATGGGGAGAGAGCGGGGCAGTTGGATTAGTTTGGGGATTAATACAGGGCTATGGGGAGAAGGCGGGGCAGTGGGATTAGTTTGGGGATTGACACAGGGCTATGGGGAGAGAGCGGGGCAGTGGGATTAGTTTGGGGATTGATACAGGGCTATGGGGAGAGAGCGGGGCAGTGGGATTAGTTTGGGGATTGATACAGGGCTATGGGAAGAGAGTGGGGCAGTGGGATTAGTTTGGGGATTGATCCAGGGCTATGGGGAGAGAGTGGGGTAGTGGGATTACTTTGGGATTGATACAGGGCTATGGGGAGAGCGGGGCAGTGGGATTAGTTTGGGGATTGATACAGGGCTATGGGAAGAGAGTGGGGCAGTGGGATTAGTTTGTGGATTGATACAGGGCTGTGGGGCAGTGGGATTAGTTTGGGATTGATACAGAGCTATGGGGAGAGAGCGGGGCAGTGGGATTAGTTTGGGGATTGATACGGGGCTATGGGGAGAGAGCGCGGCAGTGGGATTAGTTTGGGGATTGATACAGGGCTATGGGGAGAGAGTGGGGCAGTGGGATTAGTTTGGGGTTTGATACAGGGCTATGGGGAGAGAGTGGGGCAGTGGGATTAGTTTGGGGATTGATACAGGGCTGTGGGGCAGTGGGATTAGTTTGGGGATTGATACAGGGCTATGGGGAGAGAGTGGGGCAGTGGGATTAGTTTGGGGATTGATACAGGGCTATGGGGAGAGAGCGGGCAGTGGGATTAGTTTGGGGATTGATACAGGGCTATGGGGAGAGTGGGGCAGTGGGATTAGTTTGGGGATTGATACAGGGCTATGGGGAGAGAGCGGGGCATTGGGATTAGTTTGGGAATTGATACAGGGCTATGGGGAGAGAGCGGGGCAGTGGGATTAGTTTGGGGATTGATACAGGGCTATGGGGAGAGAGTGGGACAGTGGGATTCGTTGGGGATTGATACAGGGCTATGGGGAGAGAGTGGGGCAGTGGGATTAGTTTGGAGATTGATACAGGGCTATGGGGAGAGAGCGGGGCAGTGGGATTAGTTTGGGGATTGATACAGGGCTATGGGGAGAGAGTGGGGCAGTGGGATTAGTTTGGGGATTGACACAGGGCTATGGGGAGAGCGGGGCACTGGGATTAGTTTGGTGATTGATACAGGGCTATGGGGAGTGAGCGGGGCAGTGGGATTAGTTTGGGGATCGATACAGGGCTATAGGAAGAGAGTGGGTCAGTGGGATTAGTTTGGGGATTGATACAGGGCTATGGGGAGAGAGCGGGGCAGTGGGATCAGTTTGGGGATTGATACAGGGCTATGGGGAGAGTGGGGCAGTGGGATTAGTTTGGGGATTGATACAGGGCTATGGGGAGAGAGCGGGGCAGTGGGATTAGTTTGGGGATTGATACAGGGCTATGGGTAGAGTGGGGCAGTGGGATTAGTTTGGGGATTGATACAGGGCTATGGGGAGAGAGCGGGGCAGTTGGATTAGTTTGGGGATTAATACAGGGCTATGGGGAGAAGGCGGGGCAGTGGGATTAGTTTGGGGATTGACACAGGGCTATGGGGAGAGAGCGGGGCAGTGGGATTAGTTTGGGGATTGATACAGGGCTATGGGGAGAGAGCGGGGCAGTGGGATTAGTTTGGGGATTGATACAGGGCTATGGGAAGAGAGTGGGGCAGTGGGATTAGTTTGGGGATTGATCCAGGGCTATGGGGAGAGAGTGGGGTAGTGGGATTACTTTGGGATTGATACAGGGCTATGGGGAGAGCGGGGCAGTGGGATTAGTTTGGGGATTGATACAGGGCTATGGGAAGAGAGTGGGGCAGTGGGATTAGTTTGGGGATTGATACAGGGCTATGGGGAGAAGTGGGCCGGGGGAGTACTTTGGGATTGATACAGGGCTATGGGGAGAGAGCGGGGCAGTGGGATTAGTTTGGAGATTGATACAGGGCTATGGGGAGAAGGCGGGGCAGTGGGATTAGTTTGGGGATTGACACAGGGCAATGGGAAGAGAGTGGGCCAGTGGGATTGGTTTGGGGATTGATACAGGGCTATGGGGAGAGCGTGGGGATGTGGGATTACTTTGGGGATTGATACAGGGCTATGGGGAGGGAGCGGGGCAGTGGGAATAGTTTGGGGATTGACACAGGGCTATGGGGAGAGAGTGGGGCAGTAGGATTAGTTTGGTGATTGATACAGGGCTATGGCGAGAGTGGGGCAGTGTCATTAGTTTGGGATTGATACAGGGCTATGGGGAGAGAGTGGGGCAGTGGGATTAGTTTGGGGATTGATACAGGGCTATGGGGAGAGAGCGGGGCAGTGGGATTAGTTTGGGGATTGATACGGGGCTATGGGGAGAGACTGGGACCGTGGGATTAGTTTGGGGATTGATACAGGGCTATGGGGAGAGAGTGGGTTTAGTTTGGGGATTGATACAGGGCTATGGGGAGAGAGCGGGGCAGTGGGATTAGTTTGGGGATTGATACAGGGCTATGGGGAGAGAGCGGGGCAGTGGGATTAGTTTGGGATTGATACAGGTCTATGGGGAGAGAGCAGGGCAGTGGGATTAGTTTGGGGATTGATACAGGGCTATGGGGAGAGAGCGGGGCAGTGGGATTAGTTTGGGGATTGATACAGGGCTCTGAGGAGAGAGCGGGGCAGTGGGATTAGTTTGGGATTGATACAGGGCTATGGGGAGAGAGCGGGGCAGTGGGATACGTTTGGGGATTGATACAGGGCTATGGGGAGAGAGCGGGGCAGTGGGATTAGTGTGGGATTGATACAGGGCTATGGGGAGAGAGTGGGGCAGTGGGATTAGTTTGGGGATTGATACAGGGCTATGGGACGAGAGCGGGGCAGTGGGATTAGTTTGGGGATTGATACAGGGCTATGGGGAGAGAGTGGGGCAGTGGGATTAGTTTGGGATTGATACAGGGCTATGGGGAGAGAGCGGGGCAATGGGATTAGTTTGGAGATTGATACAGGGCTGTGGGGCAGTGGGATTAGTTTGGGATTGATACAGAGCCATGGGGAGAGAGCGGGGCAGTGGGATTAGTTTGGGATTGATACAGAACTATGGGGAGAGAGCGGGGCAGTGGGATTAGTTTGGGGATTGATACGGGGCTATGGGGAGAGAGCGCGGCAGTGGGATTAGTTTGGGGATGATACAGGGCTATGGGGAGAGAGTGGGGCAGTGGGATTAGTTTGGGGATTGACACAGGGCTACGGGGAGAGAGCGGGGCAGTGGGATTAGTTTGGTGATTGATACAGGGCTATGGGGAGAGTGGGCAGTGGGATTAGTTTGGGGATTGATACAGGGCTCTGGGGAGAGAGCGGGGCAGTGGAATTAGTTTGGGGATTGATACAGGGCTATGGGGAGAGAGTGGGACAGTGGGATTAGTTGGTGATTGATACAGGGCTATGGGGAGAGAGCGGGGCAGTGGGATTAGTTTGGAGATTGATACAGGGCTATGGGGAGAGAGCGGGGCAGTGGGATTAGTTTGGGGATTGATACAGGGCTATGGGGAGAGAGCGGGGCAGTGGGATTAGTTTGGGGATTGATACAGGGCTATGGGGAGAGAGCGGGGCAGTGGGATTAGTTTGGGATTGATACAGGGCTATTGGGAGAGTGGGGCAGTGGGATTAGTTTGGGGATTGATACAGGGCTATGGGGAGAGAGCGGGGCCGTGGGATTAGTTAGGGGATTGATACAGGGCTATGGGGAGAGAGCGGGGCAGTGGGATTAGTTTGGGGATTGATACAGGGCTATGGGGAGAGAGCGGGACAGTGGGATTAGTTTGGGGATTGATACAGGGCAATGGGGAGAGAGTGGGGCAGTGGGATTAGTATGGGGATTAACACACGGCGATGGGGAGAGAGTGGGGCAGTGGGATTAGTGTGGGATTGATACAGGGCTATGGGACGAGAGCGGGGCAGTGGGATTAGTTTGGGGATTGATACAGGGCTATGGGAAGAGAGTGGGGCAGTGGGATTAGTTTGGGATTGATACAGGGCTATGGGGAGAGAGCGGGGCAATGGGATTAGTTTGGGGATTGATACAGGGCTGTGGGGCAGTGGGATTAGTTTGGGATTGATACAGAGCTATGGGGAGAGAGCGGGGCATTGGGATTAGTTTGGGGATTGATACAGGGCTATGGGGAAAGAGCGGGGCAGTGGGATTAGTTTGGGGATTGATACAGGGCTATGGGGAGAGAGTTGGACAGTGGGATTAGTTGGGGATTGATACGGGGCTATGGGGAGAGAGTGGGGCAGTGGGATTAGTTTGGAGATTGATACAGGGCTATGGGGAGAGAGCGGGGCAGTGGGATTAGTTTGGGGATTGATACAGGGCTATAGGGAGAGAGTGGAGCAGTGAGATTAGTTTGGGGATTGACACAGGGCTATGGGGAGAGCAGGGCAGTGGGATTAGTTTGGTGATTGATACAGGGCTATGGGAAGAGAGTGGGGCAGTGGGATTAGTTTGGGGATTGATACAGGGCTATGGGGAGAGAGTGGGGCAGTGGGATTAGTTTGGGGATCGATACAGGGCTATGGGAAGAGAGTGGGGCAGTGGGATTAGTTTGGGGATTGATACAGGGCTATGGGGAGAGAGCGGGGCAGTGGGATTAGTTTGGGGATTGATACAGGGCTATGGGGAGAGTGGGGCAGTGGGATTAGTTTGGGGATTGATACAGGGCTATGGGGAGAGAGTGGGGCAGTGGGATTAGTTTGGGGATTGATACAGGGCTATGGGGAGAGAGCGGGGCAGTGGGATTAGTTTGGGGATTGATACAGGGCTATGGGGAGAGTGGGGCAGTGGGATTAGTTTGGGGATTGATACAGGGCTACGGGGAGAGAGTGGGGCAGTGGGATTAGTTTGGGGATTGATACAGAGCTATGGGGAGAGAGCGGGGCAGTGGGATTAGTTTGGGGATTGATCCAGGGCTATGGGGAGAAGGCGGGGCAGTGGCATTAGTTTGGGGATTGACGCAGGGCTATGGGGAGAGAGCGGGGCAGTGGGATTAGTTTGGGGATTGATACAGGGCTATGGGGAGAGAGTGGGGCAGTGGGATTAGTTTGGGGATTGACACAGGGCTATGGGGAGAGAGCGGGGCAGTGGGATTAGTTTGGGATTGATACAGGGCTATGGGGAGAGAGCGGGACAGTGGGATTAGTTTGGGGATTGATACTGGGGAATGGGGAGAGAGTGGGGTAGTGGGATTAGTTTGGGGATTGACACACGGCGATGGGGAGAGAGTGGGGCAGTGGGATTAGTGTGGGATTGATACAGGGCTATGGGGAGAGAGTGGGGCAGTGGGATTAGTTTGGGGATTGATACAGGGCTATGGGACGCGAGCGGGGCAGTGGGATTAGTTTGGGGATTGATACAGGGCTATGGGGAGAGAGTGGGGCAGTGGGATTAGTTTGGGATTGATACAGGGCTATGGGGAGAGAGCGGGGCAATGGGATTAGTTTGGAGATTGATACAGGGCTGTGGGGCAGTGGGATTAGTTTGGGGATTGATACAGAGCTATGGGGAGAGAGCGGGGCAGTGGGATTGGTTTGGGGATTGATACAGGGCTATGGGGAGAGCGTGGGGCAGTGGGATTACTTGGGGGATTGATACAGGGCTATGGGGAGAGAGCGGGGCAGTGGGAATAGTTTGGGGATTGATACAGGGCTATGGGGAGAGAGTGGGGCCGTGGGATTAGTTTGGGGATTGATACAGGGCAATGGAGAGAGAGTGGGGCAGTGGGATTAGTTTGGGGATTAACACACGGCGATGGGGAGAGAGTGGGGCAGTGGGATTAGTGTGGGATTGATACAGGGCTATGGGATGAGAGCGGGGCAGTGGGATTAGTTTGGGGATTGATACAGGGCTATGGGAAGAGAGTGGGGCAGTGGGATTAGTTTGGGATTGATACAGGGCTATGGGGAGAGAGCGGGGCAATGGGATTAGTTTGGGGATTGATACAGGGCTGTGGGGCAGTGGGATTAGTTTGGGATTGATACAGAGCTATGGGGAGAGAGCGGGGCAGTGGGATTAGTTTGGGGATTGATACGAGGCTATGGGGAGAGAGCGCGGCAGTGGGATTAGTTTGGGGATTGATACAGGGCTATGGGGAGAGAGTGGGGCAGTGGGATTAGTTTGGGGATTGACACAGGGCTATGGGGAGAGAGCGGGGCAGTGGGATTAGTTTGGGGATTGATACAGGGCTATGGGGAGAGAGTGGGGCAGTGGGATTAGTTTGGGGATTGATACAGGGCTGTGGGGCAGTGAGATTAGTTTGGGGATTGATACAGGGCTATGGGGAGAGAGTGGGGCAGTGGGATTAGTTTGGGGATTGATACAGGGCTATTGGGAGAGAGTGGGGCAGTGGGATTAGTTTGGTGATTGATACAGGGCTATGGGGAGAGTGGGGCAGTGGGATTAGTTTGGGGATTGATACAGGGCTATGGAGAGAGAGTGGGGCAGTGGGATTAGTTTGGGATTGATACAGGGCTATGGGGAGAGAGCGGGGCATTGGGATTAGTTTGGGGATTGATACAGGGCTATGGGGAGAGAGCGGGGCAGTGGGATTAGTTTGGGGATTGATACAGGGCTATGGGGAGAGAGTGGGACAGTGGGATTAGTTGGGGATTGATACAGGGCTATGGGGAGAGAGTGGGGCAGTGGGATTAGTTTGGAGATTGATACAGGGCTATGGGGAGAGAGCGGGGCAGTGGGATTAGTTTGGGGATTGATACAGGGCTATGGGGAGAGAGTGGAGCAGTGGGATTAGTTTGGGGATTGACACAGGGCTATGGGGAGAGCGGGGCAGTGGGATTAGTTTGGTGATTGATACAGGGCTATGGGGAGAGAGCGGGGCAGTGGGATTAGTTTGGGGATTGATACAGGGCTATGGGGAGAGAGTGGGGCAGTGGGATTAGTTTGGGGATTGACACAGGGTGATGGGGAGAGCGGGGCAGTGGGATTAGTTTGGTGATTGATACAGGGCTATGGGGAGTGAGCGGGGCAGTGGGATTAGTTTGGGGATCGATACAGGGCTATGGGAAGAGAGTAGGGCAGTGGGATTAGTTTGGGGATTGATACAGGGCTATGGGGAGAGAGCGGGGCAGTGGGATTAGTTTGGGGATTGATACAGGGCTATGGGGAGAGTGGGGCAGTGGGATTAGTTTGGGGATTGATACAGGGCTATGGGGAGAGAGTGGGGCAGTGGGATTAGTTTGGGGATTGATACAGAGCTATGGGGAGAGAGCGGGGCAGTTGGATTAGTTTGGGGATTAATACAGGGCTATGGGGAGAAGGCGGGGCAGTGGCATTAGTTTGGGGATTGACACAGGGCTATGGGGAGAGAGCGGGGCAGTGGGATTAGTTTGGGGATTGATACAGGGCTATGGGGAGAGAGCGGGGCAGTGGGATTAGTTTGGGGATTGATACAGGGCTATGGGAAGAGAGTGGGGCAGTGGGATTAGTTTGGGGATTGATCCAGGGCTATGGGGAGAGAGTGGGGTAGTGGGATTACTTTGGGATTGATACAGGCCTATGGGGAGAGAGCGGGGCAGTGGAATTAGTTTGGGGATTGATACAGGGCTATGGGAAGAGAGTGGGGCAGTGGGATTAGTTTGGGGATTGATACAGGGCTATGGGGAGAGAGCGGGGCAGTGGGATTAGTTTGGGATTGATACAGGGCTATGGGGAGAGAGCGGGACAGTGGGATTAGTTTGGGGATTGATACAGGGCAATGGGGAGAGAGTGGGGTAGTGGGATTAGTTTGGGGATTGACACACGGCGATGGGGAGAGAGTGGGGCAGTGGGATTAGTTTGGGGATTGATACAGGGCTATGGGGAGAGAGCGGGGCAGTGGGATTAGTTTGGGGATTGATACAGGGCTATGGGGAGAGAGCGGGACAGTGAGATTAGTGTTGGATTGATACAGGGCTATGGGGAGAGAGTGGGGCAGTGGGATTAGTTTGGGGTTTGATACAGAGCTATGGGGAGAGAGCGGGGCAGTGGGATTGGTTTGGGGATTGATACAGGGCTATGGGGAGAGAGTGGGGCAGTGGGATTAGTTTGGGGATTGATACAGGGCTATGGGGAGAGAGCGGGGCAGTGGGATTAGTTTGGGGATTGATACAGGGCTATGGGGAGAGAGCGGGACAGTGAGATTAGTTTGGGGATTGATACAGGGCTATGGGGAGAGAGCGGGGCAGTGGGATTAGTTTGGGGATTGATACAGGGCTATGGGGAGAGAGCGGGACAGTGAGATTAGTTTGGGGATTGATACAGGGCTATGGGGAGAGAGTGGGGCAGTGGGATTAGTTTGGGGATTGATACAGGGCTATGGGGAGAGAGCGGGGCAGTGGGATTAGTGTGGGGATTGATACAGGGCTATGGGGAGAGAGTGGGGCAGTGGGATTAGTTTGGGGATTGATACAGGGCTATGGGGAGAGAGTGGGGCAGTGGGATTAGTGTGGGGATTGATACAGGGCTATGGGGAGAGAGCGGGGCAGTGGGATTAGTTTGGGGATCGATACAGGGCTATGGGGAGAGACTGGGGCCGTGGGATTAGTTTGGAGATTGATACAGGGCTATGGGGAGAGAGTGGGGCAGTGGGATTAGTTTGGGGATTGATACAGGGCTATGGGGAGAGAGCGGGACAGTGGGATTAGTTTGGGGATTGATACAGGGCTATGGGGAGAGAGTGGGGCAGTGGGATTAGTTTGGGGATTGATACTGGGCTATGGGGAGAGAGCGGGACAGTGGGATTAGTGTGGGGATTGATACAGGGCTATGGGGAGAGAGCGGGGCAGTGGGATTAGTTTGGGGATTGATACAGGGCTATGGGGAGAGCGGGGCAGTGGGATTAGTTTGGGGATTGATACAGGGCTATGGGGAGAGCGGGGCAGTGGGATTAGTTTGGGGATTGATACAGGGCTATGGGGAGAGAGCGGGGCAGTGGGATTAGTTTGGGGATTGATACAGGGCTATGGGGAGAGAGTGGGGCAGTGGGATTAGTGTGGGATTGACACAGGGCTATGGGGAGAGAGCGGGGCTGTGGAATTAGTTTGGGGATTGATACAGGGCTTTGGGGAGAGAGTGGGGCAGTGGGAATAGTTTGGGGATTGATACAGGGCTATGGGGAGAGACTGGGGCCGTGGGATTAGTTTGGAGATTGATACAGGGCTATGGGGAGAGAGTGGGGCAGTGGGATTAGTTTGGTGATTGATACAGGGCTATGGGGAGAGAGTGGGGCAGTGGGATTAGTTTGGGGATTGATACAGGGCTATGGGGAGAGAGCGGGGCAGTGGGATTAGTTTGGGATTGATACAGGGCTATGGGGAGAGAGTGGGACAGTGGGATTAGTGTGGGGATTGATACAGGGCTATGGGGAGAGAGCGGGGCAGTGGGATTAGTTTGGGGATTGATACAGGGCTATGGGGAGAGAGCGGGGCCGTGGGATTAGTTTGGGGATTGATACAGGGCTATGGGGAGAGTGGGGCAGTGTCATTAGTTTGGGATTGATACAGGGCTATGGGGAGAGAGTGGGGCAGTGGGATTAGTTTGGGGATTGATACAGGGCTATGGGGAGAGAGCGGGGCAGTGGGATTAGTTTGGGGATTGATACGGGGCTATGGGGAGAGAGCGGGATTAGTTTGGGGATTGATACAGGGCTATGGGGAGAGAGCGGGGCAGTGGGATTAGTTTGGGGATTGATACAGGGCTATGGGGAGAGAGCGGGGCAGTGGGATTAGTTTGGGATTGATACAGGTCTATGGGGAGAGAGCGGGGCAGTGGGATTAGTTTGGGGATTGATACAGGGCTATGGGGACAGAGCGGGGCAGTGGGATTAGTTTTGGGATTGATACAGGGCTCTGAGGAAAGAGCGGGGCTGTGGGATTAGTTTGGGATTGATACAGGGCTATGGGGAGAGCGGGGCAGTGGAATTAGTTTGGGGATTGACACAGGGCTATGGGGAGAGAGCGGGGCAGTGGGATTAGTTTGGGGATTGACACAGGGCTATGGGGAGAGAGCGGGGCAGTGGGATTAGTTTGGGGATTGATACAGGGCTATGGGAAGAGAGTGGGGCAGTGGGATTAGTTTGGGATTGATACAGGGCTATGGGGAGAGAGCGGGGCAGTGGGATTAGTTTGGGATTGATACAGGGCTATGGGGAGAGAGCGGGACAGTGGGATTAGTTTGGGGATTGATACAGGGCAATGGGGAGAGAGTGGGGTAGTGGGATTAGTTTGGGGATTGACACACGGCGATGGGGAGAGAGTGGGGCAGTGGGATTAGTGTGGGATTGATACAGGGCTATGGGGAGAGAGTGGGGAAGTGGGATTAGTTTGGGGATTGATACAGGGCTATGGGACGAGAGCGGGGCAGTGGGATTAGTTTGGGGATTGATACAGGGCTATGGGGAGAGAGTGGGGCAGTGGGATTAGTTTGGGATTGATACAGGGCTATGGGGAGAGAGCGGGGCAATGGGATTAGTTTGGAGATTGATACAGGGCTGTGGGGCAGTGGGATTAGTTTGGGATTGATACAGAGCTATGGGGAGAGAGCGGGGCAGTGGGATTGGTTTGGGGATTGATACAGGGCTATGGGGAGAACGTGGGGCAGTGGGATTACTTTGGGGATTGATACAGGGCTATGGGGAGAGAGCGGGGCAGTGGGAATAGTTTGGGGATTGATACAGGGCTATGGGGAGAGAGTGGGGCCGTGGGATTAGTTTGGGGATTGATACAGGGCAATGGGGAGAGAGTGGGGCAGTGGGATTAGTTTGGGGATTAACACACGGCGATGGGGAGAGAGTGGGGCAGTGGGATTAGTGTGGGATTGATACAGGGCTATGGGACGAGAGTGGGGCAGTGGGATTAGTTTGGGGATTAACACACGGCGATGGGGAGAGAGTGGGGCAGTGGGATTAGTGTGGGATTGATACAGGGCTATGGGACGAGAGCGGGGCAGTGGGATTAGTTTGGGGATTGATACAGGGCTATGGGGAGAGAGTGGGGCCGTGGGATTAGTTTGGGGATTGATACAGGGCAATGGGGAGAGAGTGGGGCAGTGGGATTAGTTTGGGGATTAACACACGGCGATGGGGAGAGAGTGGGGCAGTGGGATTAGTGTGGGATTGATACAGGGCTATGGGACGAGAGCGGGGCAGTGGGATTAGTTTGGGGATTGATACAGGGCTATGGGAAGAGAGTGGGGCAGTGGGATTAGTTTGGGGATTGATACAGGGCTGTGGGGCAGTGGGATTAGTTTGGGATTGATACAGAGCAATGGGGAGAGAGCGGGGCAGTGGGATTAGTTTGGGGATTGATACGGGGCTATGGGGAGAGAGCGCGGCAGTGGAATTAGTTTGGGGATTGATACAGGGCTATTGGGAGAGAGTGTGGCAGTGGGATTAGTTTGGGGATTGACACAGGGCTATGGGGAGAGAGCGGGGCAGTGGGATTAGTTTGGGGATTGATACAGGGCTATGGGGAGAGAGTGGGGCAGTGGGATTAGTTTGGGGATTGATACAGGGCTGTGGGGCAGTGGGATTAGTTTGGGGATTGATACAGGGCTATGGGGAGAGAGTGGGGCAGTGGGATTAGTTTGGGGATTGATACAGGGCTATGGGGAGAGAGGGGGGCAGTGGGATTAGTTTGGTGATTGATACAGGGCTATGGGGAGAGTGGGGCAGTGGGATTAGTTTGGGGATTGATACAGGGCTATGGGGAGAGAGCGGGGCATTGGGATTAGTTTGGGGATTGATACAGGGCTATGGGGAGAGAGCGGGGCAGTGGGATTAGTTTGGGGATTGATACAGGGCTATGGGGAGAGAGTGGGACAGTGGGATTAGTTGGGGATTGATACAGGGCTATGGGGAGAGAGTGGGGCAGTGGGATTAGTTTGGAGATTGATACAGGGCTATGGGGAGAGAGCGGGGCAGTGGGATTAGTTTGGGGATTGATACAGGGCTATGGGGAGAGAGTGGAGCAGTGGGATTAGTTTGGGGATTGACACAGGGCTATGGGGAGAGCGGGGCAGTGGGATTAGTTTGGGGATTGATACAGGGCTATGGGGAGAGAGCGGGGTAGTGGGATTAGTTTGGGGATTGATACAGGGCTATGGGGAGAGAGTGGGGCAGTGGGATTAGTTTGGGGATTGACACAGGGCTATGGGGAGAGCGGGGCAGTGGGATTAGTTTGGTGATTGATACAGGGCTATGGGGAGTGAGCGGGGCAGTGGGATTAGTTTGGGGATCGATACAGGGCTATGGGAAGAGAGTGGGGCAGTGGGATTAGTTTGGGGATTGATACAGGGCTATGGGGAGAGAGCGGGGCAGTGGGATTAGTTTGGGGATTGATACAGGGCTCTGGGGAGAGTGGGGCAGTGGGATTAGTTTGGGGATTGATACAGGGCTATGGGGAGAGAGTTGGGCAGTGGGAATAGTTTGGGGATTGATACAGAGCTATGGGGAGAGAGCGGGGCAGTTGGATTAGTTTGGGGATTAATACAGGGCTATGGGGAGAAGGCGGGGCAGTGGCATTAGTTTGGGGATTGACACAGGGATATGGGGAGAGAGCAGGGCAGTGGGATTAGTTTGGGGATTGATACAGGGCTATGGGAAGAGAGTGGGGCAGTGGGATTAGTTTGGGGATTGATCCAGGGCTATGGGGAGAGAGTGGGGTAGTGGGATTACTTTGGGATTGATACAGGGCGATGGGGAGAGCGGGGCAGTGGGATTAGTTTGGGGATTGATACAGGGCTATGGGAAGAGAGTGGGGCAGTGGGATTAGTTTGGGGATTGATACAGGGCTATGGGGAGAGAGCGGGGCAGTGGGATTAGTTTGGGATTGACACAGGGCTATGGGGAGAGAGCGGGACAGTGGGATTAGTTTGGGGATTGATACAGGGCAATGGGGAGAGAGTGGGGTAGTGGGATTAGTTTGGGGATTGACACACGGCGATGGGGAGAGAGTGGGGCAGTGGGATTAGTGTGGGATTGATACAGGGCTATGGGGAGAGAGTGGGGCCGTGGGATTAGTTTGGGGATTGATACAGGGCTATGGGACGAGAGCGGGGCAGTGGGATTAGTTTGGGGATTGATACAGGGCTATGGGGAGAGAGTGGGGCAGTGGGATTAGTTTGGGATTGATACAGGGCTATGGAGAGAGAGCGGGGCAATGGGATTAGTTTGGAGATTGATACAGGGCTGTGGGGCAGTGGGATTAGTTTGGGATTGATACAGAGCTATGGGGAGAGAGCGGGGCAGTGGGATTGGTTTGGGGATTGATACAGGGCTATGGGGAGAGCGTGGGGCAGTGGGATTACTTTGGGGATTGATACAGGGCTATGGGGAGAGAGCGGGGCAGTGGGAATAGTTTGGGGATTGATACAGGGGTATGGGAAGAGAGTGGGGCCGTGGGATTAGTTTGGGGATTGATACAGGGCTATGGGGAGAGAGTGGGGCAGTGGGATTAGTTTGGGGATTGATACGGGGCTATGGGGAGAGACTGGGACCGTGGGATTAGTTTGGGGATTGATACAGGGCTATGGGGAGAGAGTGGGGCAATGGGATTAGTTTGGTGATTGATACAGGGCTATGGGGAGAGTGGGGCAGTGTCATTAGTTTGGGATTGATACAGGGCTATGGGGAGAGAGTGGGGCAGTGGGATTAGTTTGGGGATTGATACAGGGCTATGGGGAGAGAGCGGGGCAGTGGGATTAGTTTGGGGATTGATACGGGGCTATGGGGAGAGACTGGGACCGTGGGATTAGTTTGGGGATTGATACAGGGCTATGGGGAGAGAGTGGGATTAGTTTGGGGATTGATACAGGGCTATGGGGAGAGAGCGGGGCAGTGGGATTAGTTTGGGGATTGATACAGGGCTATGGGGAGAGAGCGGGGCAGTGGGATTAGTTTGGGATTGATACAGGTCTATGGGGAGAGAGCGGGGCAGTGGGATTAGTTTGGGGATTGATACAGGGCTATGGGGAGAGAGCGGGGCAGTGGGATTAGTTTGGGGATTGATACAGGGCTCTGAGGAAAGAGCGGGGCAGTGCGATTAGTTTGGGATTGATACAGGGCTATGGGGAGAGAGCGGGGCAGTGGGATACGTTTGGGGATTGATACAGGGCTATGGGGAGAGAGCGGGGCAGTGGGATTAGTTTGGGGATTGATACAGGGCTCTGAGGAAAGAGCGGGGCAGTGCGATTAGTTTGGGATTGATACAGGGCTATGGGGAGAGAGCGGGGCAGTGGGATTAGTTTGGGGATTAATACAGGGCTATGGGGAGTGAGTGGGTCAGTGGGATTAGTTTGGGGATTGATACAGGGCTATGGGGAGAGAGTGGGGCAGTGGGATTAGTTTGGGGATTGACACAGGGCTATGGGCAGAGTGGGGCAGTGGGATTAGTTTGGGGATTGATACAGGGCTATGGGGAGAGAGTGGGGCAGTGGGATTAGTTTGGGGATTGATACAGGGCTATGGGGAGAGAGCGGGGCAGTGGGATTAGTTTGGGGATTGATACAGGGCTATGGGGAGAGAGCGGGGCAGTGGGATTAGTTTGGGGATGGATACAGGGCGAAGGGGAGAGAGCGGGGTAGTGGGATTAGTTTGGGGATTGATACAGGGCTATGGGGAGAGAGTGGGGCAGTGGGATTAGTTTGGAGATGGATACAGGGCTATGGGGAGAGAGGGGCAGTGGGATTAGTTTGGGGATTGACACAGGGCTATGGGGAGAGAGTGGGGCAGTGGGATTAGTTTGGGGATTGATACAGGGCTATGGGGAGAGAGTGGGGCAGTGGGATTAGTTTGGGGATTGATACAGGGCTATGGGGAGAGAGCGTGGCAGTGGGATTAGTTTGGGGATTGATACAGGGCTATGGGGAGAGAGTGGGGCAGTGGGATTAGTTTGGAGATTGATACAGGGATATGGGGAGAGAGTGGGGCCGTGGGATTAGTTTGGGGATTGATACAGGGCTATGGGGAGAGAGCGTGGCAGTGGGATTAGTTTGGGGATTGATACAGGGCTATGGGGAGAGAGTGGGGCAGTGGGATTAGTTTGGTGATTGATACAGGGCTATGGGGAGAGTGGGGCAGTGTCATTAGTTTGGGATTGATACAGGGCTATGGGGAGAGAGTGGGGCAGTGGGATTAGTTTGGGGATTGATACAGGGCTATGGGGAGAGAGCGGGGCAGTGGGATTAGTTTGGGGATTGATACGGGGCTATGGGGAGAGACTGGGACCGTGGGATTAGTTTGGGGATTGATACAGGTCTATGGGGAGAGAGTGGGATTAGTTTGGGGATTGATACAGGGCTATGGGGAGAGAGCGGGGCAGTGGGATTAGTTTGGGGATTGATACAGGGCTATGGGGAGAGAGCGGGGCAGTGGGATTAGTTTGGGATTGATACAGGACTATGGGGAGAGAACAGGGCAGTGGGATTAGTTTGGGGATTGATACAGGGCTATGGGGAGAGAGCGGGGCAGTGGGATTAGTTTTGGGATTGATACAGGGCTATGGGGAGAGACTGGGACCGTGGGATTAGTTTGGGGATTGATACAGGTCTATGGGGAGAGAGTGGGATTAGTTTGGGGATTGATACAGGGCTATGGGGAGAGAGGGGGCAGTGGGATTAGTTTGGGATTGATACAGGGCTATGGGGAGAGAGCAGGGCAGTGGGATTAGTTTGGGGATTGATACAGGGCTATGGGGAGAGAGCGGGGCAGTGGGATTAGTTTGGGGATTGATACAGGGCGATGGGGAGAGAGCGGGGCAGTGGGATTAGTTTGGGGATTAATACAGGGCTATGGGGAGTGAGTGGGGCAGTGGGATTAGTTTGGGGATTGATACAGGGCTATGGGGAGAGAGTGGGGCAGTGGGATTAGTTTGGGGATTGATACAGGGCTATGGGGAGAGAGTGGGGCAGTGGGATTAGTTTGGGGATTGATACAGGGCTATGGGGAGAGAGGGGCAGTGGGATTAGTTTGGGGATTGATACAGGGCTATGGGGAGAGAGCGGGGCAGTGGGATTAGTTTGGGGATTGATACAGGGCTATGGGGAGAGAGCGGAGCAGTGGGATTAGTTTGGGGATTGATACAGGGCTATGGGGAGGGAGTGGGGCAGTGGGATTAGTTTGGGGATTGATACAGGGCTATGGGGAGAGAGTGGGGCAGTGGGATTAGTTTGGGGATTGATACAGGGCTATGGGGAGAGAGGGGCAGTGGGATTAGTTTGGGGATTGATACAGGGCTATGGGGAGAGAGTGGGGCAGTGGGATTAGTTTGGTGATTGATACAGGGCTATGGGGAGAGAGTGGGGCAGTGGGATTAGTTTCGGGATTGACACAGGGCTATGGGCAGAGTGGGGCAGTGGGATTAGTTTGGGGATTGATACAGGGCTATGGGGAGAGAGTGGGGCAGTGGGATTAGTTTGGAGATTGATACAGGGCTATGGGGAGAAGGCGGGGCAGTGGGATTAGTTTGGGGATTGACACAGGGCAATGGGAAGAGAGTGGGGCAGTGGGATTGGTTTGGGGATTGATACAGGGCTATGGGGAGAGCGTGGGGCAGTTGGATTACTTTGGGGATTGATACAGGGCTATGGGGAGAGAGCGGGGCAGTGGGAATAGTTTGGGGATTGACACAGGGCTATGGGGACAGAGTGGGGCAGTGGGATTAGTTTGGGGATTGATACAGGGCTATGGGGAGAGAGTGGGGCAGTGGGATTAGTTTGGGGATTGATACAGGGCTTTGGGGAGAGAGCGGGGCAGTGGGATTAGTTTGGGGATTGATACAGGGCTATGGGGAGAGAGTGGGGCAGTGGGATTAGTTTGGGGATTGATACAGGGCTATGGGGAGAGAGTGGGGCAGTGGGATTAGTTTGGTGATTGATACAGGGCTATGGGGAGAGTGGGGCAGTGTCATTAGTTTGGGATTGATACAGGGCTATGGGGAGAGAGTGGGGCAGTGGGATTAGTTTGGGGATTGATACAGGGCTATGGGGAGTGAGCGGGGCAGTGGGATTAGTTTGGGGATTGATACGGGGCTATGGGGAGAGACTGGGACCGTGGGATTAGTTTGGGGATTGATACAGGTCTATGGGGAGAGAGTGGGATTAGTTTGGGGATTGATACAGGGCTATGGGGAGAGAGCGGGGCAGTGGGATTAGTTTGGGGATTGATACAGGGCTATGGGGAGAGACTGGGACCGTGGGATTAGTTTGGGGATTGATACAGGGATATGGGGAGAGAGTGGGATTAGTTTGGGGATTGATACAGGGCTATGGGGAGAGAGCGGGGCAGTGGGATTAGTTTGGGGATTGATACAGGGCTATGGGGAGAGAGCGGGGCAGTGGGATTAGTTTGGGATTGATACAGGTCTATGGGGAGAGAGCGGGGCAGTGGGATTAGTTTGGGGATTGATACAGGGCTATGGGGAGAGAGCGGGGCAGTGGGATTAGTTTGGGATTGATACAGGGCTCTGAGGAAAGAGCGGGGCAGTGCGATTAGTTTGGGATTGATACAGGTCTATGGGGAGAGAGCGGGGCAGTGGGATACGTTTGGGGATTGATACAGGGCTATGGGGAGAGAGCGGGGCAGTGGGATTAGTTTGGGGATTGATACAGGGCTATGGGGAGAGAGCGGGGCAGTGGGATTAGTTTGGGGATTAATACAGGGCTATGGGGAGAGAGCGGGGCAGTGGGATTAGTTTGGGGATTGATACAGGGCTATGGGGAGAGAGCGGGGCAGTGGGATTAGTTTGGGGATTGATACAGGGCTATGGGGAGAGAGCGGGGCAGTGGGATTAGTTTGGGGATTAATACAGGGCTATGGGGAGTGAGTGGGGCAGTGGGATTAGTTTGGGGATTGATACAGGGCTATGGGGAGAGAGTGGGGCAGTGGGATTAGTTTGGGGATTGACACAGGGCTATGGGCAGAGTGGGGCAGTGGGATTAGTTTGGGGATTGATACAGGGCTATGGGGAGAGAGTGGGGCAGTGGGATTAGTTTGGGGATTGATACAGGGCTATGGGGAGAGAGCGGGGCAGTGGGATTAGTTTGGGGATTGATACAGGGCTATGGGGAGAGAGCGGGGCAGTGGGATTAGTTTGGGGATGGATACAGGGCGAAGGGGAGAGAGCGGGGTAGTGGGATTAGTTTGGGGATTGATACAGGGCTATGGGGAGAGAGTGGGGCAGTGGGATTAGTTTGGAGATTGATACAGGGCTATGGGGAGAGAGGGGCAGTGGGATTAGTTTGGTGATTGATACAGGGCTATGGGGAGAGAGTGGGGCAGTGGGATTAGTTTGGTGATTGATACAGGGCTATGGGGAGAGAGGGGCAGTGGGATTAGTTTGGTGATTGATACAGGGCTATGGGGAGAGAGTGGGGCAGTGGGATTAGTTTGGGGATTGATACAGGGCTATGGGGAGAGAGCGGGGCAGTGGGATTAGTTTGGGGATTGATACAGGGCTATGGGGAGAGTGGGGCAGTGTCATTAGTTTGGGATTGATACAGGGCTATGGGGAGAGAGTGGGGCAGTGGGATTAGTTTGGGGATTGATACAGGGCTATGGGGAGAGAGCGGGGCAGTGGGATTAGTTTGGGGATTGATACGGGGCTATGGGGAGAGACTGGGACCGTGGGATTAGTTTGGGGATTGATACAGGTCTATGGGGAGAGAGTGGGATTAGTTTGGGGATTGATACAGGGCTATGGGGAGAGAGCGGGGCAGTGGGATTAGTTTGGGGATTGATACAGGGCTATGGGGAGAGAGCGGGGCAGTGGGATTAGTTTGGGATTGATACAGGTCTATGGGGAGAGAACAGGGCAGTGGGATTAGTTTGGGGATTGATACAGGGCTATGGGGAGAGAGTGGGGCAGTGGGATTAGTTTGGGGATTGATTCAGGGCTCTGAGGAGAGAGCGGGGCAGTGGGATTCGTTTGGGATTGATACAGGGCTATGGGGAGAGAGCAGGGCAGTGGGATTAGTTTGGGGATTGATACAGGGCTATGGGGAGAGAGCGGGGCAGTGGGATTAGTTTGGGGATTGATACAGGGCTATGGGGAGAGAGCGGGGCAGTGGGATTAGTTTGGGGATTAATACAGGGCTATGGGGAGTGAGTGGGGCAGTGGGATTAGTTTGGGGATTGATACAGGGCTATGGGGAGAGAGTGGGGCAGTGGGATTAGTTTGGGGATTGACACAGGGCTATGGGGAGAGAGCGGGGCAGTGGGATTAGTTTGGGGATGATACAGGGCTATGGGGAGAGAGTGGGGCAGTGGGATTAGTTTGGGGATTGATACAGGGCTATGGGGAGAGAGGGGCAGTGGGATTAGTTTGGGGATTGATACAGGGCTATGGGGAGAGAGCGGGGCAGTGGGATTAGTTTGGGCATTGATACAGGGCTATGGGGAGAGAGCGGGGCAGTGGGATTAGTTTGGGGATTGATACAGGGCTATGGGGAGGGAGTGGGGCAGTGGGATTAGTTTGGGGATTGATACAGGGCTATGGGGAGAGAGTGGGGCAGTGGGATTAGTTTGGGGATTGACACGGCTATGGGCAGAGTGGGGCAGTGGGATTAGTTTGGGGATTGATACAGGGCTATGGGGAGAGAGTGGGGCAGTGGGATTAGTTTGGGGATTGATACAGGGCTATGGGGAGAGAGCGGGACAGTGGGATTAGTTTGGGGATTGATACAGGGCTATGGGGAGAGAGCGGGGCAGTGGGATTAGTTTGGGGATGGATACAGGGCGAAGGGGAGAGAGCGGGGTAGTGGGATTAGTTTAGGGATTGATATGGGGCTATGGGGAGAGAGTGGGGCAGTGGGATTAGTTTGGGGATTGATACAGGGCTATGGGGAGAGAGGGGCAGTGGGATTAGTTTGGGGATTGATACAGGGCTATGGGGAGAGAGTGGGGCAGTGGGATTAGTTTGGTGATTGATACAGGGCTATGGGGAGAGAGCGGGACAGTGGGATTAGTTTCGGGATTGACACAGGGCTATGGGTAGAGTGGGGCAGTGGGATTAGTTTGGGGATTGATACAGGGCTATGGGGAGAGAGTGGGGCAGTGGGATTAGTTTGGAGATTGATACAGGGCTATGGGGAGAAGGCGGGGCAGTGGGATTAGTTTGGGGATTGACACAGGGCAATGGGAAGAGAGTGGGGCAGTGGGATTGGTTTGGGGATTGATACAGGGCTATGGGGAGAGCGTGGGGCAGTTGGATTACTTTGGGGATTGATACAGGGCTATGGGGAGAGAGCGGGGCAGTGGGAATAGTTTGGGGATTGACACAGGGCTATGGGGAGAGAGTGGGGCCGTGGGATTAGTTTGGGGATTGATACAGGGCTATGGGGAGAGAGTGGGGCAGTGGGATTAGTTTGGTGATTGATACAGGGCTATGGGGAGAGTGGGGCAGTGTCATTAGTTTGGGATTGATACAGGGCTATGGGGAGAGAGTGGGGCAGTGGGATTAGTTTGGGGATTGATACAGGGCTATGGGGAGAGAGCGGGGCAGTGGGATTAGTTTGGGGATTGATATGGGGCTATGGGGAGAGACTGGGACCGTGGGATTAGTTTGGGGATTGATACAGGTCTATGGGGAGAGAGTGGGATTAGTTTGGGGATTGATACAGGGCTATGGGGAGAGAGCGGGGCAGTGGGATTAGTTTGGGGATTGATACAGGGCTATGGGGAGAGAGCGGGGCAGTGGGATTAGTTTGGGAATGATACAGGTCTATGGGGAGAGAACAGGGCAGTGGGATTAGTTTGGGGATTGATACCGGGCTATGGGGAGAGAGCGGGGCAGTGGGATTAGTTTGGGGATTGATACAGGGCTCTGAGGAGAGAGCGGGGCAGTGGGATTAGTTTGGGATTGATACAGGGCTATGGGGAGAGAGCAGGGCAGTGGGATTAGTTTGGGGATTGATACAGGGCTATGGGGAGAGAGCGGGGCAGTGGGATTAGTTTGGGGATTGATACAGGGCTATGGGGAGAGAGCGGGGCAGTGGGATTAGTTTGGGATTGATACAGGTCTATGGGGAGAGAGCGGGGCAGTGGGATTAGTTTGGGGATTGATACAGGGCTATGGGGAGAGAGCGGGGCAGTGGGATTAGTTTGGGGATTGATACAGGGCTCTGAGGAAAGAGCGGGGCAGTGCGATTAGTTTGGGATTGATACAGGGCTATGGGGAGAGAGCGGGGCAGTGGGATACGTTTGGGGATTGATACAGGGCTATGGGGAGAGAGCGGGGCAGTGGGATTAGTTTGGGGATTGATACAGGGCTATGGGGAGAGAGCGGGGCAGTGGGATTAGTTTGGGGATTAATACAGGGCTATGGGGAGTGAGTGGGGCAGTGGGATTAGTTTGGGGATTGATACAGGGCTATGGGGAGAGAGTGGGGCAGTGGGATTAGTTTGGGGATTGACACAGGGCTATGGGCAGAGTGGGGCAGTGGGATTAGTTTGGGGATTGATACAGGGCTATGGGGAGAGAGTGGGGCAGTGGGATTAGTTTGGGGATTGATACAGGGCTATAGGGAGAGAGCGGGGCAGTGGGATTAGTTTGGGGATTGATACAGGGCTATGGGGAGAGAGCGGGGCAGTGGGATTAGTTTCGGGATGGATACAGGGCGAAGGGGATAGAGCGGGGTAGTGGGATTAGTTTGGGGATTGATACAGGGCTATGGGGAGAGAGTGGGGCAGTGGGATTAGTTTGGAGATTGATACAGGGCTATGGGGAGAGAGGGGCAGTGGGATTAGTTTGGGGATTGATACAGGGCTATGGGGAGAGAGTGGGGCAGTGGGATTAGTTTGGTGATTGATACAGGGCTATGGGGAGAGAGCGGGGCAGTGGGATTAGTTTGGGGATTGACACAGGGCTATGGGCAGAGTGGGGCAGTGGGATTAGTTTGGGGATTGATACAGGGCTATGGGGAGAGAGTGGGGCAGTGGGATTAGTTTGGAGATTGATACAGGGATATGGGGAGAGAGTGGGGCCGTGGGATTAGTTTGGGGATTGATACAGGGCTATGGGGAGAGAGTGGGGCAGTGGGATTAGTTTGGTGATTGATACAGGGCTTTGGGGAGAGAGCGGGGCAGTGGGATTAGTTTGGGGATTGATACGGGGCTATGGGGAGAGACTGGGACCGTGGGATTAGTTTGGGGATTGATACAGGTCTATGGGGAGAGAGTGGGATTAGTTTGGGGATTGATACAGGGCTATGGGGAGAGAGCGGGGCAGTGGGATTAGTTTGGGGATTGATACAGGGCTATGGGGAGAGAGCGGGGCAGTGGGATTAGTTTGGGATTGATACAGGTCTATGGGGAGAGAACAGGGCAGTGGGATTAGTTTGGGGATTGATACAGGGCTATGGGGAGAGAGCGGGGCAGTGGGATTAGTTTGGGGATTGATACAGGGCTCTGAGGAGAGAGCGGGGCAGTGGGATTAGTTTGGGGATGGATACAGGGCTAATGGGAGAGAGCGGGGCAGTGGGATTAGTTTGGGGATTGATACAGGGCTATGGGGAGAGTGTGGGGCAGTGGGATTAGTTTGGGGATTGATACGGGGCTATGGGGAGAGAGTGGGACCGTGGGATTAGATTGGGGATTGATACAGGGCTATGGGGAGAGAGTGGGATTAGTTTGGGGATTGATACAGGTCTATGGGGAGAGAGCGGGGCAGTGGGTTTAGTTTGGGGATTGATACAGGGCTCTGGGAAGAGAGTGGGGCAGTGGGATTAGTTTGGGGATTGATACAGGGCTATGGGGATGAGAGCGGGGCAGTGGGATTAGTTTGGGGATTGATACAGGGCTATGGGGAGAGAGCGGGGCAGTGGGATTAGTTTGGGGATGGATACAGGGCGAAGGGGAGAGAGCGGGTTAGTGGGATTAGTTTGGGGATTGATACAGGGCTATGGGGAGAGAGTGGGGCAGTGGGATTAGTTTGGGGATTGATACAGGGCTATGGGGAGAGAGCGGGGCAGTGGGATTAGTTTGGGGATTGATACAGGGCTCTGAGGAGAGAGCGGGGCAGTGGGATTAGTTTGGGGATGGATACAGGGCTAATGGGAGAGAGCGGGGCAGTGGGATTAGTTTGGGGATTGATACAGGGCTATGGGGAGAGTGTGGGGCAGTGGGATTAGTTTGGGGATTGATACGGGGCTATGGGGAGAGAGTGGGACCGTGGGATTAGATTGGGGATTGATACAGGGCTATGGGGAGAGAGTGGGATTAGTTTGGGGATTGATACAGGTCTATGGGGAGAGAGCGGGGCAGTGGGTTTAGTTTGGGGATTGATACAGGGCTCTGGGAAGAGAGTGGGGCAGTGGGATTAGTTTGGGGATTGATACAGGGCTATGGGGATGAGAGCGGGGCAGTGGGATTAGTTTGGGGATTGATACAGGGCTATGGGGAGAGAGCGGGGCAGTGGGATTAGTTTGGGGATGGATACAGGGCAAAGGGGAGAGAGTGGGTTAGTGGGATTAGTTTGGGGATTGATACAGGGCTATGGGGAGAGAGTGGGGCAGTGGGATTAGTTTGGGGATTGATACAGGGCTATGGGGAGAGAGGGGCAGTGGGATTAGTTTGGGGATTGATACAGGGCTATGGGGAGAGAGTGGGGCAGTGGGATTAGTTTGGGGATTGATGCAGGGCTATGGGGAGAGAGCGGGGCAGTGGGATTAGTTTGGGGATTGATGCAGGGCTATGGGGAGAGAGCGGGGCAGTGGGATTAGTTTGGGGATTGATGCAGGGCTATGGGGAGAGAGCGGGGCGGTGGGATTAGTTTGGGATTGTTACAGGGCTATGGGGAGAGAGCGGGGCAGTGGGATTAGTTTGGGGATTGACACAGGGCTATGGGGAGAGAGTGGGGCAGTGGGATTAGTTTGGGGATTGATACAGGGCTTAGGGGAGAGAGTGGGACAGTGGGATTAGTTTGGGGATTGATACAGGGCTATGGGGAGAGAGTGGGGCAGTGGGATTAGTTTGGGGATTGATACAGAGCTATGGGGAGAGAGCAGGGCAGTGGGATTAGTTTGGAGATTGATACAGGGCTATGGGGAGAGAGCGGGGCAGTGGGATTAGTTTGGGGATTGATACAGGGCTATGGGGAGAGAGCGGGGCAGTGGGATTAGTTTGGGGATTGATACAGAGCTATGGGGAGAGAGCAGGGCAGTGGGATTAGTTTGGAGATTGATACAGGGCTATGGGGAGAGTGGGACAGTGGGATTAGTTGGGGATTGATACAGGGCTATGGGGAGAGAGTGGGGCAGTGGGATTAGTTTGGAGATTGATACAGGGCTATGGGGAGAGAGCGGGGCAGTGGGATTAGTTTGGGGATTGATACAGGGCTATGGGGAGAGAGCGGGGCAGTGGGATTAGTTTGGGGATTGATACAGGGCTATGGGGAGAGAGCGGGGCCGTGGGATTAGTTTGGGGATTGATACAGGGCTATGGGGAGAGAGCGGGGCCGTGGGATTAGTTTGGGGATTGATACAGGGCTATGGGGAGAGAGCGGGGCAGTGGGATTAGTTTGGGGATTGATACAGGGCTATGGGGAGAGAGCGGGACAGTGGGATTAGTTTGGGGATTGATACAGGGCAATGGGGAGAGAGTGGGGCAGTGGGATTAGTTTGGGGATTAACACACGGCGATGGGGAGAGAGTGGGGCAGTGGGATTAGTGTGGGATTGATACAGGGCTATGGGACGAGAGCGGGGCAGTGGGATTAGTTTGGGGATTGATACAGGGCTATGGGGAGAGAGTGGGGCAGTGGGATTAGTTTGGGATTGATACAGGGCTATGGGGAGAGAGCGGGGCAGTGTGATTAGTTTGGGGATTGATACAGGGCTGTGGGGCAGTGGGATTAGTTTGGGGATCGATACAGGGCTATGAGGAGAGAGCGGGGCAGTGGGATTAGTTTGGGGATTGACACAGGGCTATGGGGAGAGAGCGGGGCAGTGGGATTAGTTTGGGGATTGATACAGGGCTATGGGGAGAGAGCGGGGCAGTGGGATTAGTTTGGGGATTGATACAGAGCTCTGGGGAGAGAGCGGGGCAGTGGGATTAGTTTGGGGATTGATACGGGGCTATGGGGAGAGAGCGCGGCAGTGGGATTAGTTTGGGGATTGATACAGGGCTATGGGGAGAGAGTGGGGCAGTGGGATTAGTTTGGGGATTGACACAGGGCTATGGGGAGAGAGCGGGGCAGTGGGATTAGTTTGGTGATTGATACAGGGCTATGGGGAGAGTGGGGCAGTGGGATTAGTTTGGGGATTGATACAGGGCTATGGGGAGAGAGCGGGGCATTGGGATTAGTTTCGAGATTGATACGGGCTATGGGGAGAGAGCGGGGCAGTGGGATTAGTTTGGGGATTGATACAGGGCTATGGGGAGAGAGCAGGGCAGTGGGATTAGTTTGGGGATTGATACAGGGCTATGGGGAGAGAGCGGGGCAGTGGGATTAGTTTGGGGATTGATACAGGGCTATGGGGAGAGAGCGGGGCAGTGGGATTAGTTTGGGGATTAATACAGGGCTATGGGGAGTGAGTGGGGCAGTGGGATTAGTTTGGGGATTGATACAGGGCTATGGGGAGAGAGTGGGGCAGTGGGATTAGTTTGGGGATTGACACAGGGCTATGGGGAGAGAGCGGGGCAGTGGGATTAGTTTGGGGATGATACAGGGCTATGGGGAGAGTGTGGGGCAGTGGGATTAGTTTGGGGATTGATACAGGGCTATGTGGAGAGTGGGGCAGTGGGATTAGTTTGGGGATTGATACAGGGCTATGGGGAGAGAGCGGGGCAGTGGGATTAGTTTGGGTATTGATACAGGGCTATGGGGAGAGAGTGGGGCAGTGGGATTAGTTTGGGGATTGACACAGGGCTATGGGCAGAGTGGGGCAGTGGGATTAGTTTGGGGATTGATACAGGGCTATGGGGAGAGAGCAGGGCAGTGGGATTAGTTTGGGGATTGATACAGGGCTATGGGGAGAGAGTGGGGCAGTGGGATTCGTTTGGAGATTGATGCAGGGCTATGGGGAGAGAGTGGGGCAGTGGGATTAGTTTGGGGTTTGATGCAGGGGTACGGGGAGAGAGTGGGACAGTGGGATTAGTTGGGGATTGATACAGGGCTATGGGGAGAGAGCGGGGCAGTGGGATTAGTTTGGGGATTGATACAGTGCTATGGGGAGAGAGTGGGACAGTGGGATTAGTTGGGGATTGATACAGGGCTATGGGGAGAGAGCGGGGCAGTGGGATTAGTTTGGGGATTGATACAGGGCTATGGGGAGAGAGTGGGGCAGTGGGATTAGTTTGGGGATTGATACAGGGCTATGGGGAGAGAGTGGGGCAGTGGGATTAGTTTGGGGATTGATACAGGGCTATGGGGAGAGAGCGGGGCAGTGGGTTTAGTTTGGGGATGGATACAGGGCTATGGGGAGAGAGCGGGGCAGTGGGATTAGTTTGGGGATTGATACAGGGCTATGGGGAGAGAGCGGGGCAGTGGGATTAGTTTGGGGATTGATACAGGGCTACGGGGAGAGAGTGGGGCAGTGGGATTAGTTTGGGGATTGATACAGGGCTATGGGGAGAGAGCGGGGCAGTGGGATTAGTTTGGGGATTGATAGAGGGCTATGGGGAGAGAGCGGGGCAGTGGGATTAGTTTGGGGATTGATAGAGGGCTATGGGGAGAGAGCGGGGCAGTGGGATTAGTTTGGGGATTGACACAGGGCTATGGGGAGAGAGTGGGGCCGTGGGATTAGTTTGGGGATTGATACAGGGCTATGGGGAGAGAGTGCGGCAGTGGGATTAGTTTGGGGATTGATACAGGGCTATGGGGAGAGTGTGGGGCAGTGGGATTAGTTTGGGGATTGATACGGGGCTATGGGGAGAGAGTGGGACCGTGGGATTAGATTGGGGATTGATACAGGGCTATGGGGAGAGAGTGGGATTAGTTTGGGGATTGATACAGGTCTATGGGGAGAGAGCGGGGCAGTGGGTTTAGTTTGGGGATTGATACAGGGCTCTGGGAAGAGAGTGGGGCAGTGGGATTAGTTTGGGGATTGATACAGGGCTATGGGGATGAGAGCCGGGCAGTGGGATTAGTTTGGGGATTGATACAGGGCTATGGGGAGAGAGCGGGGCAGTGGGATTAGTTTGGGGATGGATACAGGGCGAAGGGGAGAGAGTGGGTTAGTGGGATTAGTTTGGGGATTGATACAGGGCTATGGGGAGAGAGTGGGGCAGTGGGATTAGTTTGGGGATTGATACAGGGCTATGGGGAGAGAGGGGCAGTGGGATTAGTTTGGGGATTGATACAGGGCTATGGGGAGAGAGCGGGGCAGTGGGATTAGTTTGGGGATTGACACAGGGCTATGGGGAGAGAGTGGGGCAGTGGGATTAGTTTGGGGATTGATACAGGGCTTAGGGGAGAGAGCGGGGCAGTGGGATTAGTTTGGGATTGATACAGGGCTATGGGGAGAGAGTGGGGCAGTGGGATTAGTTTGGGGATTGATACAGGGCTATGGGGAGAGAGTGGGGCAGTGGGATTAGTTTGGGGATTGATACAGAGCTATGGGGAGAGAGCAGGGCAGTGGGATTAGTTTGGAGATTGATACAGGGCTATGGGGAGAGAGCGGGGCAGTGGGATTAGTTTGGGGATTGATACAGGGCTATGGGGAGAGAGCGGGGCAGTGGGATTAGTTTGGGGATTGATACAGAGCTATGGGGAGAGAGCAGGGCAGTGGGATTAGTTTGAAGATTGATACAGGGCTATGGGGAGAGTGGGACAGTGGGATTAGTTGGGGATTGATACAGGGCTATGGGGAGAGAGTGGGGCAGTGGGATTAGTTTGGAGATTGATACAGGGCTATGGGGAGAGAGCGGGTCAGTGGGATTAGTTTGGGGATTGATACAGGGCTATGGGGAGAGAGCGGGGCAGTGGGATTAGTTTGGGGATTGATACAGGGCTATGGGGAGAGAGCGGGGCCGTGGGATTAGTTTGGGGATTGATACAGGGCTATGGGGAGAGAGCGGGGCCGTGGGATTAGTTTGGGGATTGATACAGGGCTATGGGGAGAGAGCGGGGCAGTGGGATTAGTTTGGGGATTGATACAGGGCTATGGGGAGAGAGCGGGACAGTGGGATTAGTTTGGGGATTGATACAGGGCAATGGGGAGAGAGTGGGGCAGTGGGATTAGTTTGGGGATTAACACACGGCGATGGGGAGAGAGTGGGGCAGTGGGATTAGTGTGGGATTGATACAGGGCTATGGGACGAGAGCGGGGCAGTGGGATTAGTTTGGGGATTGATACAGGGCTATGGGGAGAGAGTGGGGCAGTGGGATTAGTTTGGGATTGATACAGGGCTATGGGGAGAGAGCGGGGCAGTGTGATTAGTTTGGGGATTGATACAGGGCTGTGGGGCAGTGGGATTAGTTTGGGGATCGATACAGGGCTATGAGGAGAGAGCGGGGCAGTGGGATTAGTTTGGGGATTGACACAGGGCTATGGGGAGAGAGCGGGGCAGTGGGATTAGTTTGGGGATTGATACAGGGCTATGGGGAGAGAGCGGGGCAGTGGGATTAGTTTGGGGATTGATACAGAGCTCTGGGGAGAGAGCGGGGCAGTGGGATTAGTTTGGGGATTGATACGGGGCTATGGGGAGAGCGCGGCAGTGGGATTAGTTTGGGGATTGATACAGGGCTATGGGGAGAGAGTGGGGCAGTGGGATTAGTTTGGGGATTGACACAGGGCTATGGGGAGAGAGCGGGGCAGTGGGATTAGTTTGGTGATTGATACAGGGCTATGGGGAGAGTGGGGCAGTGGGATTAGTTTGGGGATTGATACAGGGCTATGGGGAGAGAGCGGGGCATTGGGATTAGTTTCGAGATTGATACGGGCTATGGGGAGAGAGCGGGGCAGTGGGATTAGTTTGGGGATTGATACAGGGCTATGGGGAGAGAGCAGGGCAGTGGGATTAGTTTGGGGATTGATACAGGGCTATGGGGAGAGAGCGGGGCAGTGGGATTAGTTTGGGGATTGATACAGGGCTATGGGGAGAGAGCGGGGCAGTGGGATTAGTTTGGGGATTAATACAGGGCTATGGGGAGTGAGTGGGGCAGTGGGATTAGTTTGGGGATTGATACAGGGCTATGGGGAGAGAGTGGGGCAGTGGGATTAGTTTGGGGATTGACACAGGGCTATGGGGAGAGAGCGGGGCAGTGGGATTAGTTTGGGGATGATACAGGGCTATGGGGAGAGTGTGGGGCAGTGGGATTAGTTTGGGGATTGATACAGGGCTATGTGGAGAGTGGGGCAGTGGGATTAGTTTGGGGATTGATACAGGGCTATGGGGAGAGAGTGGGGCAGTGGGATTAATTTGGGGATTGACACAGGGCTATGGGCAGAGTGGGGCAGTGGGATTAGTTTGGGGATTGATACAGGGCTATGGGGAGAGAGCAGGGCAGTGGGATTAGTTTGGGGATTGATACAGGGCTATGGGGAGAGAGTGGGGCAGTGGGATTCGTTTGGAGATTGATGCAGGGCTATGGGGAGAGAGTGGGGCAGTGGGATTAGTTTGGGGATTGATACAGGGGTACGGGGAGAGAGTGGGACAGTGGGATTAGTTGGGGATTGATACAGTGCTATGGGGAGAGAGTGGGACAGTGGGATTAGTTGGGGATTGATACAGGGCTATGGGGAGAGAGCGGGGCAGTGGGATTAGTTTGGGGATTGATACAGGGCTATGGGGAGAGAGTGGGGCAGTGGGATTAGTTTGGGGATTGACACAGGGCTATGGGGAGAGAGTAGGGCAGTGGGATTAGTTTGGTGATTGATACAGGGCTATGGGGAGAGAGTGGGACAGTGGGATTAGTTTGGGGATTGATACAGGGCTATGGGGAGAGAGTAGGGCAGTGGGATTAGTTTGGTGATTGATACAGGGCTATGGGGAGAGAGTGGGACAGTGGGATTAGTTTGGGGATTGATACAGGGCTATGGGGAGAGAGCGGGGCAGTGGGATTAGTTTGGGGATTGATACAGGGCTATGGGGAGAGAGTGGGGCAGTGGGATTAGTTTGGGGATTGATACAGGGCTATGGGGAGAGAGCGGGGCAGTGGGTTTAGTTTGGGGATGGATACAGGGCTATGGGGAGAGAGCGGGGCAGTGGGATTAGTTTGGGGATTGACACAGGGCTATGGGGAGAGAGCGGGGCAGTGGGATTAGTTTGGGGATTGATACAGGGCTACGGGGAGAGAGTGGGGCAGTGGGATTAGTTTGGGGATTGATACAGGGCTATGGGGAGAGAGCGGGGCAGTGGGATTAGTTTGGGGATTGATACAGGGCTATGGGGAGAGAGCGGGGCAGTGGGATTAGTTTGGGGATTGATAGAGGGCTATGGGGAGAGAGCGGGGCAGTGGGATTAGTTTGGGGATTGACACAGGGCTATGGGGAGAGAGTGGGGCCGTGGGATTAGTTTGGGGATTGATACAGGGCTATGGGGAGAGAGTGCGGCAGTGGGATTAGTTTGGGGATTGATACAGGGCTATGGGGAGAGAGCGGGGCAGTGGGATTAGTTTGGGGATTGACACAGGGCTATGGGGAGAGAGCGTGGGCAGTGGGATTAGTTTGGGGATGGATACAGGGCTAATGGGAGAGAGCGGGGCAGTGGGATTAGTTTGGGGATTGATACAGGGCTATGGGGAGAGAGTGGGACCGTGGGATTAGTTTGGGGATTGATACGGGGCTCTGGGGAGAGAGTGGGACCGTGGGATTAGATTGGGGATTGATACAGTGCTATGGGGAGAGAGTGGGATTAGTTTGGGGATTGATACAGGGCTATGGGGTGAGAGCGGGGCAGTGGGTTTAGTTTGGGGATTGATACAGGGCTATGGGAAGAGAGTGGGGCAGTGGGATTAGTTTGGGGATTGATACAGGGCTATGGGGAGAGAGCGGGGCAGTGGGATTAGTTTGGGGATTGATACAGGGCTCTGGGGAGAGAGCGGGGCAGTGGGATTAGTTTGGGGATGGGTACAGGGCGAAGGGGAGAGAGCGGGGTAGTGGGATTAGTTTGGGGATTGATACAGGGCTATGGGGAGAGAGTGGGGCAGTGGGATTAGTTTGGGGATTGATACAGGGCTATGGGGAGAGAGGGGCAGTGGGATTAGTTTGGGGATTGATACAGGGCTATGGGGAGAGAGCGGGGCAGTGGGATTAGTTTGGGGATTGACACAGGGCTATGGGGAGAGAGTGGGGCAGTGGGATTAGTTTGGGGATTGATACAGGGCTAAGGGGAGAGAGCGGGGCAGTGGGATTAGTTTGGGGATTGATACAGTGCTATGGGGAGAGAGCGGGGCAGTGGGATTAGTTTGGGGATTGATACAGGGCTATGGGGAGAGAGCGGGGCAGTGGGATTAGTTTGGGGATTGATACAGGGCTATGGGGAGAGAGCGGGCCAGTGGGATTAGTTTGGGGATTGATACAGGCCTATGTGGAGAGAGTGGGGCCGTGGGATTAGTTTGGGGATTGATACGGGGCTATGGGGAGAGAGCGGGGCAGTGGGATTAGTTGGTGATTGACACAGAGCTATGGGGAGAGAGCGGGGCAGTGGGATTAGTTTGGGATTGATACAGGTCTATGGGGAGAGAGCGGGGGCAGTGGGATTAGTTTGGGGATTGATACAGGGCTATGGGGAGATAGCGGGGCAGTGGGATTAGTTTGGGGATTGATACGGGGCTATGGGGAGAGAGCCCGGCAGTGGGATTAGTTTGGGGATGATACAGGGCTATGGGGAGAGAGTGGGGCAGTGGGATTAGTTTGGGGATTGACACAGGGCTATGGGGAGAGAGCGGGGCAGTGGGATTAGTTTGGTGATTGATACATGGCTATGGGGAGAGTGGGGCAGTGGGATTAGTTTGGGGATTGATACAGGGCTCTGGGGAGAGAGCGGGGCATTGGGATTAGTTTGGAGATTGATACAGGGCTATGGGGAGAGAGCGGGGCAGTGGAATTAGTTTGGGGATTGATACAGGGCTATGGGGAGAGAGTGGGACAGTGGGATTAGTTGGGGATTGATACAGGGCTATGGGGAGAGTGGGGCAGTGGGATTAGTTTGGGGATTGATACAGGGCTATGGGGAGAGAGCGGAGCCGTGGGATTAGTTTGGGGATTGATACAGGGCTATGGGGAGAGAGCGGGGCAGTGGGATTAGTTTGGGGATTGATACAGGGCTATGGGGAGAGAGCGGGACAGTGGGATTAGTTTGGGGATTGATACAGGGCAATGGGGAGAGAGTGGGGCAGTGGGATTAGTTTGGGGATTAACACACGGCGATGGGGAGAGAGTGGGGCAGTGGGATTAGTGTGGGATTGATACAGGGCTATGGGACGAGAGCGGGGCAGTGGGATTAGTTTGGGGATTGATACAGGGCTATGGGGAGAGAGTGGGGCAGTGGGATTAGTTTGGGGTTGATACAGGGCTATGGGGAGAGAGCGGGGCAGTGTGATTAGTTTGGGGATTGATACAGGGCTGTGGGGCAGTGGGATTAGTTTGGGATTGATACAGAGCTATGGGGAGAGAGCGGGGCAGTGGGATTAGTTTGGGGATTGATACGGGGCTATGGGGACAGAGCGCGGCAGTGGGATTAGTTTGGGGATTGATAGAGGGCTATGGGGAGAGAGCGGGGCAGTGGGATTAGTTTGGGGATTGATAGAGGGCTATGGGGAGAGAGCGGGGCAGTGGGATTAGTTTGGGGATTGACACAGGGCTATGGGGAGAGAGTGGGGCCGTGGGATTAGTTTGGGGATTGATACAGGGCTATGGGGAGAGAGTGCGGCAGTGGGATTAGTTTGGGGATTGATACAGGGCTATGGGGAGAGAGCGGGGCAGTGGGATTAGTTTGGGGATTGACACAGGGCTATGGGGAGAGAGCGTGGGCAGTGGGATTAGTTTGGGGATGGATACAGGGCTAATGGGAGAGAGCGGGGCAGTGGGATTAGTTTGGGGATTGATACAGGGCTATGGGGAGAGAGTGGGACCGTGGGATTAGTTTGGGGATTGATACGGGGCTCTGGGGAGAGAGTGGGACCGTGGGATTAGATTGGGGATTGATACAGTGCTATGGGGAGAGAGTGGGATTAGTTTGGGGATTGATACAGGGCTATGGGGAGAGAGCGGGGCAGTGGGTTTAGTTTGGGGATTGATACAGGGCTATGGGAAGAGAGTGGGGCAGTGGGATTAGTTTGGGGATTGATACAGGGCTATGGGGAGAGAGCTGGGCAGTGGGATTAGTTTGGGGATTGATACAGGGCTCTGGGGAGAGAGCGGGGCAGTGGGATTAGTTTGGGGATGGGTACAGGGCGAAGGGGAGAGAGCGGGGTAGTGGGATTAGTTTGGGGATTGATACAGGGCTATGGGGAGAGAGTGGGGCAGTGGGATTAGTTTGGGGATTGATACAGGGCTATGGGGAGAGAGGGGCAGTGGGATTAGTTTGGGGATTGATACAGGGCTATGGGGAGAGAGCGGGGCAGTGGGATTAGTTTGGGGATTGACACAGGGCTATGGGGAGAGAGTGGGGCAGTGGGATTAGTTTGGGGATTGATACAGGGCTAAGGGGAGAGAGCGGGGCAGTGGGATTAGTTTGGGGATTGATACAGTGCTATGGGGAGAGAGCGGGGCAGTGGGATTAGTTTGGGGATTGATACAGGGCTATGGGGAGAGAGCGGGGCAGTGGGATTAGTTTGGGGATTGATACAGGGCTATGGGGAGAGAGCGGGCCAGTGGGATTAGTTTGGGGATTGATACAGGCCTATGTGGAGAGAGTGGGGCCGTGGGATTAGTTTGGGGATTGATACGGGGCTATGGGGAGAGAGCGGGGCAGTGGGATTAGTTGGTGATTGACACAGAGCTATGGGGAGAGAGCGGGGCAGTGGGATTAGTTTGGGATTGATACAGGGCTATGGGGAGAGAGCGGGGGCAGTGGGATTAGTTTGGGGATTGATACAGGGCTATGGGGAGATAGCGGGGCAGTGGGATTAGTTTGGGGATTGATACGGGGCTATGGGGAGAGAGCCCGGCAGTGGGATTAGTTTGGGGATGATACAGGGCTATGGGGAGAGAGTGGGGCAGTGGGATTAGTTTGGGGATTGACACAGGGCTATGGGGAGAGAGCGGGGCAGTGGGATTAGTTTGGTGATTGATACATGGCTATGGGGAGAGTGGGGCAGTGGGATTAGTTTGGGGATTGATACAGGGCTCTGGGGAGAGAGCGGGGCATTGGCATTAGTTTGGAGATTGATACAGGGCTATGGGGAGAGAGCGGGGCAGTGGAATTAGTTTGGGGATTGATACAGGGCTATGGGGAGAGAGTGGGACAGTGGGATTAGTTGGGGATTGATACAGGGCTATGGGGAGAGTGGGGCAGTGGGATTAGTTTGGGGATTGATACAGGGCTATGGGGAGAGAGCGGAGCCGTGGGATTAGTTTGGGGATTGATACAGGGCTATGGGGAGAGAGCGGGGCAGTGGGATTAGTTTGGGGATTGATACAGGGCTATGGGGAGAGAGCGGGACAGTGGGATTAGTTTGGGGATTGATACAGGGCAATGGGGAGAGAGTGGGGCAGTGGGATTAGTTTGGGGATTAACACACGGCGATGGGGAGAGAGTGGGGCAGTGGGATTAGTGTGGGATTGATACAGGGCTATGGGACGAGAGCGGGGCAGTGGGATTAGTTTGGGGATTGATACAGGGCTATGGGGAGAGAGTGGGGCAGTGGGATTAGTTTGGGGTTGATACAGGGCTATGGGGAGAGAGCGGGGCAGTGTGATTAGTTTGGGGATTGATACAGGGCTGTGGGGCAGTGGGATTAGTTTGGGATTGATACAGAGCTATGGGGAGAGAGCGGGGCAGTGGGATTAGTTTGGGGATTGATACGGGGCTATGGGGACAGAGCGCGGCAGTGGGATTAGTTTGGGGATTGATACAGGGCTATGGGGAGAGAGTGGGGCAGTGGGATTAGTTTGGGGATTGACACAGGGCTATGGGGAGAGAGCGGGGCAGTGGGATTAGTTTGGTGATTGATACAGGGCTATGGGGAGAGTGGGGCAGTGGGATTAGTTTGGGGATTGATACAGGGCTATGGGGAGAGAGCGGGGCATTGGGATTAGTTTGGAGATTGATACGGGCTATGGGGAGAGAGCGGGGCAGTGGGATTAGTTTGGGGATTGATACAGGGCTATGGGGAGAGAGTGGGACAGTGGGATTAGTTGGGGATTGATACAGGGCTATGGGGAGAGAGTGGGGCAGTGGGATTAGTTTGGAGATTGATACAGGGCTATGGGGAGAGAGCGGGGCAGTGGGATTAGTTTGGGGATTGATACAGGGCTATGGGGAGAGAGCGGGGCAGTGGGATTAGTTTGGGGATTGATACAGGGCTATGGGGAGAGAGTGGGGCCGTGGGATTAGTTTGGGGATTGATACGGGGCTATGGGGAGAGAGCGGGGCAGTGGGATTAGTTGGTGATTGACACAGAGCTATGGGGAGAGAGCGGGGCAGTGGGATTAGTTTGGGATTGATACAGGGCTACGGGGAGAGAGCGGGGGCAGTGGGATTAGTTTGGGGATTGATACAGGGCTATGGGGAGAGTGGGGCAGTGGGATTAGTTTGGGATTGATACAGAGCTATGGGGAGAGAGCGGGGCAGTGGGATTAGTTTGGGGATTGATACGGGGCTATGGGGAGAGAGCGCGGCAGTGGGATTAGTTTGGGGATGATACAGGGCTATGGGGAGAGAGTGGGGCAGTGGGATTAGTTTGGGGATTGACACAGGGCTATGGGGAGAGAGCGGGGCAGTGGGATTAGTTTGGTGATTGATACATGGCTATGGGGAGAGTGGGGCAGTGGGATTAGTTTGGGGATTGATACAGGGCTCTGGGGAGAGAGCGGGGCATTGGGATTAGTTTGGAGATTGATACAGGGCTATGGGGAGAGAGCGGGGCAGTGGAATTAGTTTGGGGATTGATACAGGGCTATGGGGAGAGAGTGGGACAGTGGGATTAGTTGGGGATTGATACAGGGCTATGGGGAGAGTGGGGCAGTGGGATTAGTTTGGGGATTGATACAGGGCTATGGGGAGAGAGCGGGGCCGTGGGATTAGTTTGGGGATTGATACAGGGCTATGGGGAGAGAGCGGGGCAGTGGGATTAGTTTGGGGATTGATACAGGGCTATGGGGAGAGAGCGGGACAGTGGGATTAGTTTGGGGATTGATACAGGGCAATGGGGAGAGAGTGGGGCAGTGGGATTAGTTTGGGGATTAACACACGGCGATGGGGAGCGAGTGGGGCAGTGGGATTAGTGTGGGATTGATACAGGGCTATGGGACGAGAGCGGGGCAGTGGGATTAGTTTGGGGATTGATACAGGGCTATGGGGAGAGAGTGGGGCAGTGGGATTAGTTTGGGGTTGATACAGGGCTATGGGGAGAGAGCGGGGCAGTGTGATTAGTTTGGGGATTGATACAGGGCTGTGGGGCAGTGGGATTAGTTTGGGATTGATACAGAGCTATGGGGAGAGAGCGGGGCAGTGGGATTAGTTTGGGGATTGATACGGGGCTATGGGGACAGAGCGCGGCAGTGGGATTAGTTTAGAGATTGATACAGGGCTATGGGGAGAGAGTGGGGCAGTGGGATTAGTTTGGGGATTGATACAGGGCTATGGGGAGAGAGTGGGACAGTGGGATTAGTTGGGGATTGATACAGGGCTATGGGGAGAGAGTGGGGCAGTGGGATTAGTTTGGAGATTGATACAGGGATATGGGGAGAGAGCGGGGCAGTGGGATTAGTTTGGGGATTGATACAGGGCTATGGGGAGAGAGTGGGGCAGTGGGATTAGTTTGGGGATTGACACAGGGCTATGGGGAGAGCGGGGCAGTGGGATTAGTTTGGTGATTGATACAGGGCTATGGGGAGAGAGCGGGGCAGTGGGATTAGTTTGGGGATTGATACAGGGCTATGGGGAGAGAGTGGGGCAGTGGGATTAGTTTGGGGATTGACACAGGGCTATGGGGAGAGCGGGGCAGTGGGATTAGTTTGGTGGTTGATACAGGGCTATGGGGAGTGAGCGGGGCATGGGATTAGTTTGGGGATCGATACAGGGCTATGGGAAGAGAGTGGGGCAGTGGGATTAGTTTGGGGATTGATACAGGGCTATGGGGAGAGAGCGGGGCAGTGGGATTAGTTTGGGGATTGATACAGGGCTATGGGGAGAGTGGGGCAGTGGGATTAGTTTGGGGATTGATACAGGGCTATGTGGAGAGCTGGGCAGTGGGATTAGTTTGGGGATTGATACAGGGCTATGGGGAGAGAGCGGGGCAGTGGGATTAGTTTGGGGATTGATACAGGGCTATGGGGAGAGAGCGGGGCAGTGGGATTAGTTTGGGGATTGATACAGGGCTATGGGGAGAGCGGGGCAGTGGGATTAGTTTGGGGATTGATACAGGGCTATGGGGAGAGAGCGGGGCAGTGGGATTAGTTTGGGGATTGATACAGGGCTATGGGGAGAGAGTGGGGCAGTGGGATTAGTTTGGGGATTGATACAGGGCTATGGGGAGAGAGTGGGGCAGTGGGATTAGTTTGGGGATTGACACAGGGCTATGGGGAGAGAGTGGGGCAGTGGGATTCGTTTGGGGATTGATACAGGGCTATGGGGAGAGAGTGGGGCAGTGGGATTAGTTTGGGGATTGATACAGGGCTATGGGGAGAGAGCGGGGCAGTTGGATTAGTTTGGGGATTAATACAGGGCTATGGGGAGAAGGCGGGGCAGTGGGATTAGTTTGGGGATTGACACAGGGCTATGGGAAGAGAGTGGGGCAGTGGGATTAGTTTGGGGGTTGATACAGGGCTATGGGGAGAGAGTGGGGTAGTGGGATTACTTTGGGATTGATACAGGGCTATGGGGAGAGCGGGGCAGTGGGATTAGTTTGGGGATTGATACAGGGCTATGGGAAGAGAGTGGGGCAGTGGGATTAGTTTGGGGATTGATACAGGGCTATGGGGAGAGAGTGGGGCAGTGGGATCACTTTGGGATTGATACAGGGCTATGGGGAGAGCGGGGCAGTGGGATTAGTTTGGGGATTGATTCAGGGCTATGGGCAGAAAGCGGGGCAGGGGGATTAGTTTGGGGATTGATACAGGGCGATGGGGAGAGAGAGTGGGGCAGTGGGATTAGTTTGGTGATTGATACAGGGCTATGGGGAGAGAGCGGGGCAGTGGGATTAGTTTGGGGATTGACACAGGGCTATGGGGAGAGAGCGGGGCAGTGGGATTAGTTTGGGGATTGACACAGGGCTATGGGCAGAGTGGGGCAGTGGGATTAGTTTGGGGATTGATACAGGGCTATGGGGAGAGAGTGGGGCAGTGGGATTAGTTTGGGGATTGATACAGGGCTATGGGGAGAAGGCGGGGCAGTGGGATTAGTTTGGGGATTGACACAGGGCAATGGGAAGAGAGTGGGGCAGTGGGATTGGTTTGGGGATTGGTACAGGGCTATGGGGAGAGAGTGGGGCAGTGGGATTACTTTGGGGATTGATACAGGGCTACGGGGAGAGCGGGGCAGTGGGAATAGTTTGGGGATTGACACAGGGCTATGAGGAGAGAGTGGGGCCGTGGGATTAGTTTGGGGATTGATACAGGGCTATGGGGAGAGCGGGGCAGTGGGATTAGTTTGGGGATTGATACAGGGCTATGGGGAGAGAGCGGGGCAGTGGGATTAGTTTGGGGATTGATACAGGGCTATGGGGAGAGAGTGGGGCAGTGGGATTAGTTTGGGGATTGATACAGGGCTATGGGGAGAGAGTGGGGCAGTGGGATTAGTTTGGGGATTGACACAGGGCTATGGGGAGAGAGTGGGGCAGTGGGATTCGTTTGGGGATTGATACAGGGCTATGGGGAGAGAGTGGGGCAGTGGGATTAGTTTGGGGATTGATACAGGGCTATGGGGAGAGAGCGGGGCAGTTGGATTAGTTTGGGGATTAATACAGGGCTATGGGGAGAAGGCGGGGCAGTGGGATTAGTTTGGGGATTGACACAGGGCTATGGGAAGAGAGTGGGGCAGTGGGATTAGTTTGGGGGTTGATACAGGGCTATGGGGAGAGAGTGGGGTAGTGGGATTACTTTGGGATTGATACAGGGCTATGGGGAGAGCGGGGCAGTGGGATTAGTTTGGGGATTGATACAGGGCTATGGGAAGAGAGTGGGGCAGTGGGATTAGTTTGGGGATTGATACAGGGCTATGGGGAGAGAGTGGGGCAGTGGGATCACTTTGGGATTGATACAGGGCTATGGGGAGAGCGGGGCAGTGGGATTAGTTTGGGGATTGATTCAGGGCTATGGGCAGAGAGCGGGGAAGGGGGATTAGTTTGGGGATTGATACAGGGCGATGGGGAGAGAGAGTGGGGCAGTGGGATTAGTTTGGTGATTGATACAGGGCTATGGGGAGAGAGCGGGGCAGTGGGATTAGTTTGGGGATTGACACAGGGCTATGGGGAGAGAGCGGGGCAGTGGGATTAGTTTGGGGATTGACACAGGGCTATGGGCAGAGTGGGGCAGTGGGATTAGTTTGGGGATTGATACAGGGCTATGGGGAGAGAGTGGGGCAGTGGGATTAGTTTGGGGATTGATACAGGGCTATGGGGAGAAGGCGGGGCAGTGGGATTAGTTTGGGGATTGACACAGGGCAATGGGAAGAGAGTGGGGCAGTGGGATTGGTTTGGGGATTGGTACAGGGCTATGGGGAGAGAGTGGGGCAGTGGGATTACTTTGGGGATTGATACAGGGCTACGGGGAGAGCGGGGCAGTGGGAATAGTTTGGGGATTGACACAGGGCTATGAGGAGAGAGTGGGGCCGTGGGATTAGTTTGGGGATTGATACAGGGCGATGGGGAGAGAGCGGGGCAGTGGGATTAGTTTGGGGATTGATACGGGGCTATGGGGAGAGACTGGGACCGTGGGATTAGTTTGGGGATTGATACAGGGCTATGGGGAGAGAGTGGGATTAGTTTGGGGATTGATACAGGTCTATGGGGAGAGAGCGGGGCAGTGGGATTAGTTTGGGATTGATACAGGTCTTTGGGGAGAGAGCAGGACAGTGGGATTAGTTTGGGGATTGATACAGTGCTATGGGGAGAGCGTGGGGCAGTGGGATTAGTTTGGGGATTGATACAGGGCTATGGGGAGAGAGTGGGGCAGTGGTATTAGTTTGGGGATTGACACAGGGCTATGGGGAGAGAGCGGGGCAGTGGGATTAGTTTGGGGATTGATACAGGGCTATGGGGAGAGAGCGGGGCAGTGGGATTAGTTTGGAGATTGACACAGGGCTCTGAGGAGAGAGCGGGGCAGTGGGATTAGTTTGGGGATTGATACAGGGCTATGGGGAGAGAGCGGGGCAGTGGGATTAGTTTGGGGATTGATACAGGGCTCTGGGGAGAGAGCGGAGCAGTGGGATTAGTTTGGGGATTGATACAGGGCTATGGGGAGAGAGCGGGGCAGTGGGATTAGTTTGGGGATTGATACAGGGCTATGGGAAGAGAGCGGGGCCGTGGGATTAGTTTGGCGATTGATACAGGGCTGTGGGGAGAGAGCGGGGCCGTGGGATTAGTTTGGGGATTGATACAGGGCTGTGGGGAGAGAGCGGGGCCGTGGGATTAGTTTGGGGATTGACACAGGGCTATGTTAAATCGCACATTCCACCTCTCGTCGACCTTCTCCGAGCGAGACCAACTTAATCCCCATCGACCATGTCCATCTGCTCCCTCGTGACCTTGAACATCTGGATCAAATCTCCTCTGAGCTCCCTTGTCTCCGAGACGGTCCCAAACTGAAGTTTCTCATTCCTCGGAATTCTTGTGAATTTCTCCCGCGCGACCTCCAACACATTCACATCCTCCACATTAAACTGCATTAGCCCCTCGTTTGCCCACTAGCTCAACATACTAACTGGCTATCACCTAGAAGACAGAGGGTGGTGGTGGATGGAAAATTTTCAGACTGGAGACCAGTTACCAGCGGTGTACCACAGGGATCAGTGCTGGATCCTCTGCTAGTTGTGATTTTTATCCATGACTTGGAGGGGGCTGAAGGGGGGGGTCAGTAAATTGGCTGATGACACCAAGATTGGTGGAGTAGTGGATGAGGTGGAGGGCTGTTGTAGGCTGCAAAGAGACATTGATAGGATGCAGAGCTGGGCCGAGAAGTGGCAGATGGAGTTTAACCCTGATAGGTGCGAGGTTGATTCATTTTGGTGGGACAAGCGGATTACAGGGTCAACGGCAGGGTTCTGAGGAAGGGGGAGGAACGGAGAGATCTCGGGGTTCATGTCCACAGATCTCTGAAGGTTGCCACTCAAGTGGATAGAGCCGTGAAGAAGGCCTACAGTGTGTTAGTGTTTATTAACAGGGGGCTTGGGGCGGACCAGGTCAGGTTGAGAAGGGGATGGGTAGGACAGGTATTCCACTCGGGACTGGACGCGAAGGATTGAGGGGTGGCAATATTGGTGGGAAAGCATGTGTCATTTGAGGCCAAGACTATTGTAGCGGACAATGGAGGGCGATATGTGATGGTGAGCGGTAGGCTGCAAGGGATGTGGGTGGTGTTGGTAAATGTATACGCCCCGAACTGGGATGATGCAGGATTCATGAAGCGCATGTTGGGGCGCATTCCGGACCTGGAGATAGGAGGCCTGATAATGGGAGGGGACTTCAATACGGTGTTGGACCCGGCACTGGACCGCTCCAAATCAAGGACTGGAAAGAGCCCGGCGGCGGCCAAGGTACTTAGGGGGTTTATGGATCAGATGGTGGGAGTGGACCCATGGAGGTTTGCAAGCCCGCAGGCCAGGGAATTTTCTTTCTTCTCCCATGTACACAAAGCATACTCCCGGATAGATTTCTTTGTTCTGGGCAGGGCGCTCATCCCGAGGGTGGAGGGGACGGAGTATTCGGCTATAGCTGTTTCGGACCATGCCCCGCACTGGGTGGAACTGGAGCTGGGAGAGGAGAGGGACCAACGCCCGCTGTGGCGGCTGGATGTGGGACTGCTGGCAGACGAGGTGGTGTGTGGGAAAGGTGAGGGGGTGTATCGAAAGGTACTTGGAGGCCAACGACAACGGGGAGGTGCGGGTGGGGGTGGTATGGGAGGCGTTGAAGGCGGTGATCAGGGGAGAGCTAATCTCCATCAGGGCTCATAGGGAGAAGATAGAGGGAATGGAAAGGGAGAGGTTAGTGGGGGAGATTTTGAGAGTGGACAGGAGATACGCAGAGGCCCCGGAGGAAAGATTACTTGGGGAAAGATGACGGCTCCCGACGGAGTTTGACCTGTTGACCACAGGGAAGGTGGAGGCACAGTGGAGGAAGGCGCAGGGGGCGACCTACGAGTACGGGGAAAAGGCTAGTCGGATGCTGGCACACCAGCTCCGTAAGAGGGCGGCAGCGAGGGAAATAGGGGGAGTCAAAGATGGAAGGGGAGCCACGGTTCGGAGTGCGACAAAAATAAACAAGGTATTCAAGGCCTTTTATGAAGAGCTATACAGATCCCAGCCCCCAGCGGGGGAAGAGGGGATGAGACGATTCCTAGATCAGCTGAGATTCCCGAGGGTGGAGGAGCAAGAGGTGGCTGGTTTGGGGGCACCAATTGGGTTGGAGGAGCTGAGCAAGGGTTTGGGGAGCATGCAGGCGGGGAAGGCCCCGGGACCGGACGGATTCCCGGTGGAGTTCTACAGAAAGTACGCAGACCTGTTGGCCCCGCTACTGGTGAGGACCTTCAACGAGGCAAGAGAGGAGGGGACCCTGCCCCCGAAAATGTCGGAAGCGACAATTTTTTTGATCCTAAAGCGGGACAAGGACCCACTGCAATGTGGATCGTACAGGCCGATCTCGCTCCTCAATGTGGATGCAAAGTTGCTGGCAAAAGTGCTGGGCATGAGGATCGAGGACTGTGTCCCGGGGGTGATCCATGAGGACCAGACAGGATTCGTAAAGGGCAGGCTACTAAACACCAATGTGCGGCGGCTCTTAAACGTGATAACGACGCCATCGGAGGAGGGAGAGGCGGAGATAGTGGCAGCTATGGACGCGGAGAAGGCCTTTGACCGAGTAGAGTGGGAGTACCTCTGGGAGGTGCTGCGTAGGTTTGGGTTCGGGGGAGGGTTTATCAGTTGGGTTAAGCTCCTTTGCAGGGCCCCGGTGGCGAGTGTAGTGACGAACCGGCGGAGGTTGGAGTACTTTCGGCTGTACCGAGGGACGAGGAGGGGTGCCCCCTGTTGTTTGCATTGGCGATCGAACCATTGGCCATGTCCTTGAGGGAGTCTAATAAATGGAGGGGGGTGGTCCGAGGAGGAGAAGAGCATCGGGTGTCGCTATATGCGGATGACCTGTTGCTGTACGTGGCGGATCCAATGGAGGGGATGGTGGAGGTCATGCAGACTCCGAGGGAGTTTGGGAAGTTTTCGGGCTATAAGCTCAATGTAGGGAAGAGTGAGCTCTTTGTATTACAGGCGGGGGACCAAGAAAGAGGGATAGGGGACCTACCGCTGAGGAGGGCGGAGGGGAGCTTTCGGTATCTGGGGATCCAGATAGCCAGGAGATGGGGGGACCCTACATGAACTGAATCTGACGAGGTTGGTGGATCAAATGGAGGAGGATTTCAAAAGATGGGACATGTTACCGTTCTCGCTGGCGGGTAGAGTGCAGTCGGTCAAAATGGTGCTCCTTCCGAGGTTTCTGTTTGTGTTTCAGTGCCTCCCAATCGTGATCACTAAGGCCTTTCTTAAGAGAGTAGGCAGGAGTATCATGGGGTTTGTGAGGGCGAATAAGACCCCGAGAGTAAGGAGAGGGTTCCTGGAACGCAGTAGGGACCGAGGAGGATTGGCGCTGCCAAACCTGGGGAGCTACTACTGGGCAGCAAATGTGGCGATGATCCGCAAGTGGGTTATGGAGGGAGAGGGGGCGGCATGGAAGAGGATGGAGATGGCGTCCTGTAAAGGAACGAGCCTGGGGGGGCGTTGGTGACGGCACCGCTGCCGTTCTCGCCGTCAAAGTATACCACGAGCCCGGTGGTGGCGGCAACGTTAAGGATCTGGGGCCAGTGGAGACGGCACCGGGGTGCAACGGGAGCATCGCCGTGGTCCCCGATCAGGGGTAACCACCCGTTTGTCCCGGGGAAGATGGACGGGGGGGGGTTCCAAGGCTGGCATCGGGCGGGGATCGGAAGAATGGGGGACCTGTTCATCGACGGGACATTAGGGGCACTGGAGGAGAAGTTCGAGTTACCCCCGGGAAATGCCTTTAGATATACGGAGGTGAGGGCTTTTGTGAGGCGACAGGACAGGGAATTCCCGTTGCTCCCGGCACAAGAAGTTCAAGATGGGGTGATCTCGGGTGTATGGGTCGGGGAGGGCAAGGTGTCGGAAATACACCAGGAGTTGAAAGAAGAGGGGGAAGAGCTGGTCGAAGAGTTGAAGGGTAAATGGGAGGAGGAGCTGGGGGAGGAGATCGAGGAAGGTCTGTGGGCTGATGCCCTAGGTAGGGTTAATTCCTCCTCCTCCTCGTGTGCCAGGCTCAGCCTGATACAATTTAAGGTGGTCCGCGGAGCGCACTTGACGGGGGCGAGGCTGAGCAGGTTCTTTGGGGTGGAGGACAGGTGTGGAAGGTGCTCCGGGAGCCCGGCGAACCATGTCCCTATGTTTTGGTCTTGCCCGGCACTGGAGGGGTTCTGGAGAGGAGTGGCGGGAGCAATATCTCAGGTGGTGAAAGTCCGGGTCAGGCCAAGCTGGGGGCTAGCAATGTTTGGAGTAGGGGACGAACCGGGAGTGCAGGAGGCGAAAGAGGCCGGCATTCTGGCCTTTGCGTCCCTAGTAGCCCGGTGAAGGGGTCTTGCTAATGTGGAAGGAGGCGAAGCCCCCCAGCCTGGAGGCCTGGATAAACGACATGGCTGGGTTCATCAAGCTGGAGAGGATTAAGTTCGCCTTGAGAGGGTCTGCGCATGAGTTCTACAGGCGGTGGCAACCGTTCCTAGACTATCTCGGTGTATAAAGCTATGGAAATATACAATTTTGCCGTGTATATATCTTGCTCAGTGCTAATTTAAGGGGGGGGGTTATTGTTTGCAAGGGAGAAAAATTGTGTTGTTAAAAAACTTTAATAAATATATTTAAAAAAAAACAAACAGGGGGCTTGAGTTTAAGAGCCGGGGGGTTATGCTGCAACTGTACCGGACCCTGGTGAGACCACATTTGGAGTATTGTGTGCAGTTCTGGTCACCTCACTATAGGAAGGATGTGGAAGCATTGGAAAGGGAGCAGAGGGGATTTACCAGGATGCTGCCTGGATTGGAGGGTGGGTCTTATGAGGAAAGGTTGAGGGCTTTTCTCTTTGGAGCGGAGGAGGATGAGAGACGACTTAATAGAGGTGTATAAGATGATGAGGGGGATAGATAGAGTGGACGTTCAGAGACGATTTCCTCGGGTGGATGTCGCTGTGACAAGGGGGCATAACTATAAGGTTCAGGGTGAGAGATATAGGAGGGATGTCCGAGGTAGGTTCTTTACTCAGAGAGTAGTTGGGGCGTGGAACGCACTCCCAGCTATGGCAGTGGAGTCGGGACACTTTAGGAACTTTCAAGCGGTTATTGGATAGGCACATGGAGCGCACCGGAATGATTGGGAGTGGGAGAGCCTGAGCTTGGTCTCGGACAATGCTCGGCACAACATCGAGGGCCGAAGGGCCTGTTCTGTGCTGTGCAGTTCTATATTACACTGAAGGATCTCTGTGTCCTCCTCACAGCTCGCCCTCCCGCCCAACTTGGCGCCGTCTGCAAATTTGGAGACACCCCATCGAGCTCCCTCATCTACATCATTGATGCATATCGTGAACAGCACCGATCCCCGCCCGACCCCCCCAACTCGTCACCGCCTGCCGCTCGGGAAAAACACCCGTTAATTCCTGTTCTTTGTTCCCTGCCGACCCAGCAGTTTTCTCGATACACCCCGCCCCTAATCCCATGCGCTTTAATTTCACGCGCTGAATCGCTTTCGTGGGACTTTGTCCACAGCCGTCTGGAAGTCCAGATACACCACATCCACTGGCTCCCCCTTGTTAACTCTACTCGTTACATCCTCAAAGAATTCCAGTCTTCACTCCCCCCCCCCCCCCCCCCCCCGCCGCCCCCGTCCTGTCGCCTTCAATGATCACCGCACCCCTTGTAGAATTCATTTTAATCTACATCTTTCACACTGGAGTATTTACAATTTCACAAATCCTCGGCATCAACCGTTTCCGCACATATCGAAAATTGACAGGGTGGCGAATCTGAGAGGAGGATGTCCTTCGGTGACCGGTGGGCGGCACGGTAGCACAGCGGTTGGCACTGTCGCCTCTCGGCTCCAGGCTTCGATTCCCGGCCCTGGGTCACTGTCTGTGCGGAGTCTGCACGTCCTCCCCGTGTATGCGTGGGTTTCCTCCGGGCGCTCCGGTTTCCTCCCACAGTCCAAAGATGTGCGGGTTAGGTGGATTGGCCGTGATAAATTGTCCCTTGGGTCACTGTGCGGAGTCTGCACGTTCTCCCTGTGTGGGTTTCCTCCGGGTGCTCCGGTTTCCTCCCACAAGTCCCGAAAGACGTGATGTTAGGTAATTTGGACATTCTGAATTCTCCCTCCGTGTCCCCGAACAGGCGCCGGAGTGTGGCGACTAGGGGCTTTTCACAGTAACTTCATCGCAGCGTGAATGTGAGCCGACTTGTGACACTAATGAAGATTATTATTATAGACGAGCTGGTCAGCGCCAAATGGGATTCAATGTGAGGTGACGCACTCGGACAGGACTAACAAGGCGGGAATCCACGATAAACGGCAGGACTCTGGGCAGCATCGAGGATCAGCGGGATCTTGCTGTGCATGTACACCCGTCCCTTGAGGTAGGTGGATGCAGTGGTTCACAAAGAACAAAGAAAAGTACAGCACAGGAACAGGCCCTTCGGCCCTCCGAGCCCGTGCCGACCGTGCTGCCCGACTAAACTACAATCTTCTACACTTCCTGGGTCCGTGTCCCTCTATTCCCATCCTATTCATGTATTTGTCAAGATGCCCCTTAAATGTCACTATCGTCCCTGCTTCCACCACCTCCTCCGGTAGTGAGTTCCAGGCACCCACTACCCTCTGTGTAAAAAACTTGCCTCGTACATCTCCTCTAAACCTTGCCCCTCTCACCTTAAGCCTATGCCCCCTAGTAATTGACCCCTCTACCCTGGGGAAAAGCCTCTGACTATCCACTCTGTCTATGCCCCTCATAATTTTGTAGACCTCTATCAGGTCTCCCCTCAACCTCCTTCGTTCCAGTGAGAACAAACCGAGTTTATTCAACCGCTCCTCATAGCTAATGCCCTCCGCACCAGGCAACATTCTGGTAAATCTCTTCTGCACCCTCTCTAAAGCCTCCACATCCTTCTGGTAGTGTGGCGACCAGAATTTGCACCGGCTCTTGGAAAGAGCACCCTACCCAAGCCCACACCTCCACCCAATCCCCATAACCCCACCCAACACTAAGGGCAATTTTGGACACTAGGGACAATTTATCGCGGCCAATCCACCTAACCTGCACATCTTTGGACTTTGTGGGAGGAAACCGGAGCACCCGGAGGAAACCCACGCACACACGGGGAGAGCGTGCAGCCTCCGCACAGACAGCGACCCAAGCCGGGAATCGAGCCCGGGGCCCTGGAGCTGTGAAGCAATTGTGCTATCCACTGTGCTGCCCTTCCCAACCCCCTCAGCTCTGGGATTAACTGAGTGAATCTCCTCTGCACACCCTCCAGCGCCAGTACGTCCTTTCTCAAGTAAGGAGACCAAAACTAAACACAATACTCCAGGTGTGGCCTCACTAACACCTTACACAGTTGCAGCATAACCTCCCTAGTCTTAAACCCCATCCCTCCGGCAACGAAGGACTGAAACTCCATTTGCCTTCTTAATCACCTGCTGCACCTGTAAACCAACGTTTCTTCCGACTCGTGCACTAGCACACCCAGGTCTCTCTGCACAGCCGCATGTTTTAATATTTTACCATTTAGATAATAATCCCTTTTGCTGTTATTCCTACCAAAATGGATAACCTCACATTTCTCAACATTGTGTTCCATCTGCCAGACCCATTGACTTAACCTATCCAAATCCCCCTTCTTGACTTGAAGACACATGTCCATTCAGCATCCGTAGATCAAAATGATAGCGGCAAAAATAAAGACAGGGGAAGTAAGTTAGGGAACCAACAGGAAGGTGCCTTACACTTACTACAACATCAGAATATCTTCACCATCACACAAGAAAATAGCTTGCAATTACCCCTTAAATAACGGGGCCACACTAAAACCCTTAACTGCTATCTTAACTTACACTCGGTGCCGCACGGGGAGTGTGCGGAACACCGAGTGCGGGGATCGAGGGTCCCCCCCCGCGCTTCCCTCCAAAACCCGGTGCCTCGCCTTTATAAAACCTCACTGGTGTGTGTGTGATGAATATCCCTGAGTGTGACTGTGTGTGTGGGGGGGATGGGAGTGATGAATATCCCTGAGTGTGACTGCATGTGTGTGTCGGCGGGGGGGGGGAGTGATGAATATCCCGGAGTGTCACTGTGTGTGTGGGGGGGGGGGGGGGGGAGTGATGAATATCCCTGAGTGTGACTGTGTGGGGTGGGAGCGATGAATATCCCTGAGTGTGACTGCATGTGTGTGTGGGGGGGGGGGGAGAGTGATGAATATCCCTGAGTGTGACTGTATGTGTGTGGGTGTGATGAATATCCCTGAGTGTGACTGTGTGTGTGTGGGGGGTGGAAGTGATGAATATCCCTGAGTGTGACTGTGTGTGTGGGGGGGGGGTGGGTGTGATGAATATCCGAGTGTAACTGTGTGTGTGGGAGTGATGAATATCCCTGTGTGACTGTGTGTGTGTGTGGGGGGGGGGAGTGATGAATATCCCTGAGTGTGACTGCGTGTGTGTGGGAGTGATGAATATCCTTGAGTGTGACTACGTGTGTGTGTGGGTGTGATGAATATTCCTTTGTGTGACTGTGTGTGGGGGGTGGGAGTGATGAATATCCCTGAGTGTGACTGTGATGAATATCCCTGAGTGTGACTGTGTGTGGGAGTGATGAATATCCCAGTGTGTGTGTGGGGGGGGGGAAGTGATGAATATCCCTGAGTGTGACTGTGTGTGTGGGGGGGAAGTGATGAATATCCCTGAGTGTGACTGTGTGTGTGTGGGGGGGGGGTGATGAATATCCCTGAGTGTGACTGTGTGTGGGGGGGAGTGATGAATATCCCTGAGTGTGACTGTGATGAATATCCCTGAGTGTGACTGTTTGGGTGGGAGTGATGAATATCCCTGAGTGTGACTGTGTGTGTGTGGGGGGGGAGTGATGAATATCCCTGAGTGTGACTGTGTGTGTGGGGGTGATGAATATCCCTGAGTGTAACTGTGTGTGTGTGGGAGTGATGAATATCCCTGTGTGACTGTGTGTGTGTGTGGGGGGGGGAGTGATGAATATCCCTGAGTGTGACTGTGATGAATATCCCTGAGTGTGACTGTGTGTGTGTGTGTGTGATGAATATTCCTTTGTGTGACTGTGTGTGGGGGGTGGGAGTGATGAATATCCCTGAGTGTGACTGTGATGAATATCCCTGAGTGTGACTGTGTGGGTGGGAGTGATGAATATCCCTGTGTGTGTGTGGGGGGGGGGAAGTGATGAATATCCCCGAGTGTGACTGTGTGTGTGGGGGGGGGAAGTGATGAATATCCCTGAGTGTGACTGTGTGTGGGGGGGAGTGATGAATATCCCTGAGTGTGACTGTGATGAATATCCCTGAGTGTGACTGTTTGGGTGGGAGTGATGAATATCCCTGAGTGTGACTGTGTGTGTGTGGGGGGGGAGTGATGAATATCCCTGAGTGTGACTGTGTGTGTGTGGGGGGGTGATGAATATCCCTGAGTGTTACTGTGTGTGGGGGGGAGTAATTAATATCCCTGAGTGTGTGGGGGGGGTGATGAATATCCCTGAGTGTGACTGTGTGTGGGGGGGAATGATGAATATCCCTGAGTGTGTGGGGGGGTGGGAGTGATGAATATCCCTGAGTGTGTGGGGGGGGGTGGGAGTGATGAATATCCCTGAGTGTGACTGTGATGAATATCCCTGAGTGTGACTGTGTGGGTGGGAGTGATGAATATCCGTGTGTGTGACTGTGTGTGTGTGGGGGGGGGTGATGAATATCCCTGAGTGTGACTGTGTGTGTGTGGGGGGGTGATGAATATCCCTGAGTGTGACTGTGTGTGTGGGGGGGAGTGATGAATATCCCTGAGTCTGTGGGGGGGGGGGGAGAGTGATGAATATCCCTGAGTGTGTGGGGGGGTGGGAGTGATGAATATCCCTGAGTGTGTGGGGGGGGGGAGTGATGAATATCCGAGTGTGACTGTGTGTGGGGGGGAGTGATGAATATCCCTGAGTGTGACTGTGTGTGTGTGGGTGATGAATATCCCTGAGTGTGACTGTGTGTGTGTGGGGGGGTGATGAATATCCCTGAGTGTGACTGTGTGTGTGTGGGGGGGTGATGAATATCCCTGAGTGTGACTGTGTGTGTGGGGGGGAGTGATGAATATCCCTGAGTGTGTGGGGGGGGGAGTGATGAATATCCCTGTGTGTGGGGGGGGTGGGAGTGATGAATATCCCTGAGTGTGACTGTGTGTGGGGGGGGGGGGAGTGATGAATATCCCTGAGTGTGACTGTGATGAATATCCCTGAGTGTGACTGTGATGAATATCCCTGAGTGTGACTGTGTGGGGTGGGAGTGATGAATATCCATGTGTGTGACTGTGTGTGGGGGGTCGTGATGGATATCCCTGAGTGTGACTGTGTGTGTGTGTGGGGGGTGGGATTGATGAATATCCCTGAGTGTGTGGGGTGGGGGGTGGGAGTGATGAATATCCCTGATTGTGACTGTGTGTGGGGGGGGAGTGATGAATATCCCTGAGTGTGACTGTGATGAATATCCCTGAGTGTGACTGTGTGGGTGGGAGTGATGAATATCCCTGAGTGTGACTGTGTGTGGGGGGGGGGGGGGAGTGATGAATATCCCTGAGTGTGTGGGGGGTGGGAGTGATGAATATCCCTGAGTGTGTGGGGGGGGGGTGGGAGTGATGAATATCCCTGAGTGTGACTGTGTGTGGGGGGGGGGGGGGGAGTGATGAATATCCCTGAGTGTGACTGTGATGAATATCCCTGAGTGTGACTGTGTGGGTGGGAGTGATGAATATCCGTGTGTGTGACTGTGTGTGGGGGGGAGTGATGAATATCCCTGAGTGTGACTGTGTGTGTGTGTGTGGGGGGGTGATGAATATCCCTGAGTGTGTGGGGGGGTGGGAGTGATGAATATCCCTGAGTGTGACTGTGTGTGGGGGGGGAGTGATGAATATCCCTGAGTGTGTGGGGGGTGGGAGTGATGAATATCCCTGAGTGTGTGGGGTGGGGGGGTGGGAGTGATGAATATCCCTGAGTGTGACTGTGTGTGGGGGGGGGGGAGTGATGAATATCCCTGAGTGTGACTGTGATGAATATCCCTGAGTGTGACTGTGTGGGTGGGAGTGATGAATATCCGTGTGTGTGACTGTGTGTGGGGGGGAGTGATGAATATCCCTGAGTGTGACTGTGTGTGTGTGGGGGGGTGATGAATATCCCTGAGTGTGTGGGGGGTGGGAGTGATGAATATCCCTGAGTGTGACTGTGTGTGGGGGGGAGTGATGAATATCCCTGAGTGTGTGGGGGGTGGGAGTGATGAATATCCCTGAGTGTGTGGGGGGTGGGAGTGATGAATATCCCTGAGTGTGAGTGTGGGGGGGGGGGGAGTGCTGAATATCCCTGAGTGTGTGTGTGGGGGGGAGTGATGAATATCCCTGAGTGTGTGGGGGGTGGGAGTGATGAATATCCCTGAGTGTGACTGTGTGTGTGGGGGGGAGTGATGAATATCCCTGAGTGTGTGTGTGGGGGGGGGAGTGATGAATATCCCTGAGTGTGTGTGTGGGGGGGAGTGATGAATATCCCTGAGTGTGTGGGGGGTGGGAGTGATGAATATCCCTGAGTGTGTGGGGGGTGGGAGTGCTGAATATCCCTGAGTGTGTGGGGGGTGGGAGTGATGAATATCCCTGAGTGTGTGGGGGGTGGGAGTGATGAATATCCCTGAGTGTGACTGTGTGTGAGGGGGAGTGATGAATATCCCTGAGTGTGTGGGGGGTGGGAGTGATGAATATCCCTGAGTGTGTGTGTGGGGGGGAGTGATGAATATCCCTGAGTGTGTGGGGGGTGGGAGTGATGAATATCCCTGAGTGTGACTGTGTGTGTGAGGGGGAGTGATGAATATCCCTGAGTGTGTGGGGGTGGGAGTGATGAATATCCCTGAGTGTGTGGGGGGTGGGAGTGATGAATATCCCTGAGTGTGTGGGGGGGGGGAGTGATGAATATCCCTGAGTGTGTGGGGAGTGGGAGTGATGAATATCCCTGAGTGTGTGGGGGGTGGGAGTGATGAATATCCCTGAGTGTGTGGGGGGTGGGAGTGATGAATATCCCTGAGTGTGTGGGGGGTGGGAGTGATGAATATCCCTGAGTGTGTGGGGGGTGGGAGTGATGAATATCCCTGAGTGAGAGAGTCAGGTCTGGAGGCCGAGAGCTGCAGGAGCGACCTCCGGGCCAGCAGGTGGCGGGGCAGCCGGCGGAGCGGGCGCCCTGACGTCACCAAGGGACGGGCGAGGCGACG
>NC_092738.1:1269725-1317225 GCF_047496885.1 Scyliorhinus torazame
TCATCTACACGCACATACACACAGGCGCACACTCATACATGTACATACACACAGACACACACTCATATACACGCACATACAGGCAAACACACACTCATATACACGCACGTACGCACAGACACACACTCATATACACGCACATACACACAAACACACACCCTTATACATGCACATACACACAAACACACACTCATATACACGCACGTGCACACAGACACACTCATATACATACAAATACACACAAACACACACTCATATACACTCACATACACACAGACACACTCATGTACACGCACATACACACAGACACACACTCATATTTACACACATGCACACACATACTCATGTACACGCACATACACACACACAGTCATATCCACGCACATACACACAGACACACTCATATACACACACATACACACAGACAAACGCTCATTCACACACATACACACACACACTCATATACACGCACATATACACACAGACACACACTCATGTACACGCACATACACACAGACACACACTCATATTCACACACATGCACACACATACTCATATACACGCACATACACACACACAGTCATATGCACGGACATACACACAGACACACACTCATATACACGCACATACACACAGACACACACTCATATTCACACACGTACACACACACACTCATATACGCGCACATACACACAGACACACACTCATATACGCGCACATACACACAGACACACACTCATATTCACACACGTTCACACACTCACACTCATCTACACGCACATACACACAAACACACACTGATATACAAGCACAGACACACACTCATATTCACATACATACACACAGACACAAACCCATATACACGCACATACACACAGACAAACATTCATATTCACACACATATACACACACACACTCATATACACACACATACACACGGACACACACTCATATTCACACACATTAACACAGACACACACTCATATACACGCACAAACACACACTCATTTACACGCACATACACACAGACACAAACTCATATACACGCACATACTTACAAACACACACTCATATGCACGCACATATACACAGACACACACTCATATACACGCACATACACACAGACACACACTCATATACACGCGCATATGCACACACACACTCATATACACGCACATACACAGAGACACACACTCATATACATGCACATACACACAGACACGCACTCATATACACGCACATACACACAAACACACATTCATATACATGCACAGACACACACTCATATTCACACACATACACACAGACAAACACTCATATTCGCACACATATACACACGCACTCTCATATACACGCACATACACACAGACACACACTCATATACACGCATATACACACAGGCACACACTCATGTTCTCACACACATACACACAATCTCATATTCACACACATACACACAGGCAAACACACATATTCACACACATATACACAAACACACACTCATATACACGCACATACGCACAGGCGCACACTCTTACACGCACATACACACAAACACACACTCATATTCACACGCATGCACACAGACACACACTCATATACACGCACGTACGCACGGACACACACTCATATACACAACATACTCACAAACACACACTCATATACACTCACATACACACATGCACACACTCATATACACACACACACACACTCATATGCACGCAAATATACACAGACACACACTCATATACACGCACATACACACAGATACACACTCATATACACGCACACACGCACAAACACACACTCATATTCACACTCATACACACACACTCATATTCACAAACATACACACGGACACACACTCATATAAACGCACATACACATAGACACACACTCATATACACGCACACACACAAACACACACTCATATGCACGCACATATACACAGACACACACTCATATACACGCACATACACGCAGACACACACTCATATACACGCACATACACACAGACACACACTCATATACATGCACATACACGCAGACACACACTCATCTCCCACGCACATACACACAAACACACACTCAGATACATGCACATACACACAGACAAACTCATATACACGCACATACACACAGACAAACACTCATATTCACACACATAGACACACACTCATATACACAGACACACACACATATACACACTCATATTCACACACAAACACACACACTCATATTCACACACATACACACGGACACACACTCATATTCACACACAATCAGACAGACAAACACTCATATTCACACACATATACACACACTCATATACACGCACATACACACAGGCGCACACTCATACACGCACATACACACAAACACACACTCATATACATGCACATACACACAAACACACACTCATATACACGCACGTACGCACAGACACACACTCATATACATACAAATACACACAAACACACACTCATATACACTCACATACACACAGACACACACTCATGTACACGCACATACACACAGATACACACTCATATACACGCACACACTCACAAACACACACTCATATTCACACTCATACACACACACTCATATTCACACACATACACACGGACACACACTCATATAAACGCACATACACATAGACACACACTCATATACACGCACACACACAAACACACACTCATATGCACGCACATATACACAGACACACACTCATATACACGCACATACACACAGACACACACTCATATACACGCACATACACACAGACACACACTCATATACATGCACATACACGCAGACACACACTCATCTCCCACGCACATACACACAAACACACACTCAGATACATGCACATACACACAGACAAACTCATATACACGCACATACACACAGACAAACACTCATATTCACACACATAGACACACACTCATATACACAGACACACACACATATACATGCACATACACACACTCATATTCACACACAAACACACACACTCATATTCACACACATACACACGGACACACACTCATATTCACACACAATCAGACAGACAAACACTCATATTCACACACATATACACACACTCATATACACGCACATACACAAAGGCGCACACTCATACACGCACATACACACAAACACACACTCATATACATGCACATACACACAAACACACACTCATTTACACGCACGTACGCACAGACACACACTCATATACATACAAATACACACAAACACACACTCATATACACTCACATACACACAGAAACACACTCATATTCACACACATGCACACACATACTCATATACACGCACATACACACACACAGTCATATGCACGCACATACACACAGACACACTCATATACACGCACATACACACAGACAAACACTCATTCACACACATACACACACACACTCATATACACGCACATACACACAGACACACACTCATGTACACGCACAGACACACACTCATATTCACACACATGCACACACATTCTCATATACACGCACATACACACACACAGTCATATGCACGCACATACTCACAGGCACACACTCATATACACGCACATATACACAGACACACACGCATATTCACACACGTACACACACACTCATATACGCGCACATACACACTGACACACACTCATATACACGCACATACAAACAGACATAGACTCATATTCACGCACATACACACACACACTCATATTCACACATATACACACGGACACACACTCATATTTACACACATTCACACAGACACACACTCATATACACGCACAAACACACACTCATTTGCACGCACATACACACAGACACAAACTCATATAGACGCCCATACACACAAACACACACTCATATGCACGCACATACACACAGACACACACTCATATACACGCATATACACACAGACACACACTCATATTCACACACACAAACACACACACTCATATTCAAACAGATGCACACAGACAAACACACATATTCACACACATATACACAAACACACACTCATATACACGCACATACACACAGGCGCACACTCATACACGCACATACACACAAACACACACTCATATTCACACACATACACACAGACACACACTCAGAAACACGCACATACAGACAAACACACACTCATATACACGCACGTACGCGCGGACACACGCTCATATACACAACATACACACAAACACACACTCATATACACTCACATACACACATGCACACACTCATATACACGCACACACACAAACACACACTCATATGCAAGCAAATATACACAGGCACACACTCATATACACGCACATACACACAGATACACACTCATATACACGCACATACACACAGACACACTCATATACACACACATACACACGGACACACACTCATATACACGCACACACACAAACACACACTCATATGCAAGCAAATATACACAGGCACACACTCATACACACGCACATACACACAGATACACACTCATATACACGCACTTACACACAGACACACACTCATATTCACACACATACACACACACACTCATATTCACACACATACACACGGACACACACTCATATTCACACACATACACATAGACACACACTCATATACACTCACATACACACATGCACACACTCATATACACGCACACACAAACACACACTCATCTGCAAGCAAATATACACAGGCACACACTCATATACACGCACATACACACAGATACACACTCATATACACGCACATACAGACAGACACACACTCATATTCACACACATGCACACACACACACTCATATTCACACACATACACACGGACACACACTCATATTCACACACATACACACAGACACACACTCATATTCACACACATACACACAGAGACACACTTTTATACACGCACATACACACAGACAAACACTCATATTCGCACACATATACACACACACATTCAGATACATGCACATACACACAGACACATACTCATGGACACGCATATACACACAGACACACACTCATATTCACTCACACATACACACACACACTCATATTCACACACATAGACACGGACACACACTCATATTCACACACACACACACAGACAAACACTCATATTCACACACATATACACAAACACAAACGCACATAAACACAGGCGCACACTCATACACGCACATACACACAAACACACACTCATATGCACGCACATACACACAAACACACACTCATATTCACACACACACAGACACACACTCGTATACACGCACATACAGACAAACACACACTCATATACACGCACGTACGCACGGACACACACTCATATACACACACATACACACAAACATACACTCATATACACTCACATACACACAGGCACACACTCATATACACGCACACACACACAAACACACACTCATATGCACGCACATATACACATGCACACACATATATACACGCACATACACACAGACACACACTCATATACACGCACATGCACACAAACACACACAAATATACACGCACATACACAGAGACACACATTCATATACACGCACATACACACAAATACACACTCATATACACGCACATAGAAACAGACACACAATCATATACACGCACATACACACAGACAAACACTCATATTCACACACATATACACACACACTCATATACACGCACATACACACAGACACACACTCATATACACTCACATACACACAGACACACACTCATATGCACGCATATACACACAGACACACACTCATATTCACACCCACATACACACACACTCATATTCACACACATATACACACTCATATGCATGCACGTACACACAGACACACACAGAAACACGCACATACAGACAAACACACACTCATATACACGCATGTACGCACGGACACACACTCATATACACACACATACACACACACACACACTCATATACACACACGCACATACACACAAACACACACTCATATACACCCACGTACGCACAGACACACACTCATACACGAACATACACACAAACACACATTCATATGCACGCACATACACACAAACACACACTCATATACATGCACATACACATAGACAAACACTCATATACATGCACGTACACACAGACACACACTCATATACACACAAATACACACTCATATACACACATGTACACACAATCACACACTCACATACACGCGCGCACACACACTCACACTCATATTCACACACATACAGACAGACTCACTCATATACACGCACATACACAAAGACTAACACGCATTCACACACATACACACACACTCATATACACGCACATACACTCAGACACACACTCATGTACACGCACATACACACAAACACACACTCATGTACACGCACATACACACAGACAAACACTCATATTCACACACATATACACACACACACTCATATACACGCACATACACACAGACGCACACTCATATACCCGCACATACACACAGACATACACTCATATTCACACACATACATACGGAAATACACTCATATACACGCACATACACACACACACTCATATACACGCTCATACATACAGACACACACTCATATTCGCGTACATACAAACAGACACACACTCATATTCTCACATGTACACACACTCACACTCATCTGCACGCACAGACTCACAAACACACACTCGTATTCACGCACAGACACACACTCATAATCACTCACATACACACACACTCATATACACGCACATACACACAGACACACACTCATGTACTCGCACATACACACAGACACACACTCATATTCACACACATGCACTCACACACTCATATACACGCACATACACACACACTCATATACACGCACATACACACAGACACACACTCATATTCGCGTACATACACACAGACACACACTCATATTCACACACCTACACACACTCACACTCATCTACACGCACATACACACAAACACACACTCATATAAAAGCACAGACACACACTCATATTCACACACATACACACACACACATATACAGGCACATACACACAAACACACACTCATATACACGCACATACACACACACACACACTCATATACACGCACAGACACACAGTCATATTCACACGCATACGCACAGACACGCACTCATATACACGCACATACACTCAGACAAACACTCATATTCACACACATACACACACACACTCATAGACACGGACATACACACAGACACACACACCTTTACACGCACAAACACACACTCATATACACGCACATACACAGACACACATTCATCTAAATGCACATACACACAGACACACGCTCTTATACACGCACATACAGACAGACACACACTCGTATACACGCACAGACACACACTCATATTCACACACAGCCACACACTCATATACACGCACATACACACAAACACACACTCATATACACGCACATATACACAGACATACACTCATATTCACACACATACGCACACACTCATATTCACACACATACACACGGACACACACTCATATTCTCACACATTCACACAGAGACACACTCATATACACGCACAAACACACACTCATATACACGCACATACACACAGACACACACTCATATAAATGCACATACACACAGACACACACTCATATACACGCACATACACACAGACACACACTCATATACACGCACAGACACACACTCATATTCACACACATACACACACTCACTCATATACACGCACAGACAGACACTCATATTCACACACATACGCACACACTCATATTCACACACATACACACGGACACACACTCATATTCTCACACATTCACACAGACACACACTCACATACACGCACATACACACAGACACACACTCATATACACGCACATACTTACAAACACACACTCATATACACTCACATACACACAGTCACAGACTCATATACACGCACATACAAACAGACACACACACATATACACGCACATACGCACAAACACACACTCATATGCACGCACATATACACAGACACAAACTCATATACACGCACATACACACAAACACACACTCAGATACATGCACATAAACACAGACACACACTCATATACACGCATATACTTACAACCACACACTCATATACACTCACATACACACAGACACACACTCATATACACGCACATACACAGAGACACACACTCATATACACGCACATACACACAAACACACACTCATATGCACGCACATACACACATAAACACACTCATATACACGCACATACACACAGACAGACACTCATATTCACACACATACACACAGACATACATTCATAGACACGCACATACACACAGACAAACACTCATATTCACACACATATGCACACAAACTCATATACACGCTCAGACACACAGACACACACTCATATACACACACACTCATATACACGCAGATACACACAGACACACACTCATATACACGCACATACACACAAACATACACTCATATTCACACACATACGCACACACTCATATTCACGCATATACACACGGACACACACTCATATTCTCACACATTCACACAGACACACACTCATATTCACGCATATACACGCACAAACACACACTCAGATACACGCACATACACACAGACACACATTCATATACACGCACAGACACACACTCATATTCACAAACATACATACAGACACAATCATATACACGCACATACACACAGACAAACACTCATATTCACACACATATACACACACTCACTCATATACACGCACATACACACAGACACACACTCATATACACGCACATACACACAGACACACACTCATATTCACACACATGTACACAAATATACACGCAGATACAAACAGGCGCACACTCATACACGCACATACACACAAAACACACACTCATATGCACGCACATACACACAAACACACCCTCATATTCACACACATACACACAGACACACAGTCATATACACGCAAATACAGACAAACACACACTCATATACACGCACGTACACACAGATACACACTGATAAACACACAATTACACACTCATATACACGCACATACACACAAACACACACTCGTAATACACGCGCGCACGCACACACTCATATTCACACACATACACACAGACAGACTCATATACACGCACATACACACAGACACACTCACATGTACACGCACATACACACAGACACACACTCATATCCACACACATGCATACACACACTCATATACACGCACATAGACACACTCATATGCACGCACATACACACAGATACACACTCATATACACGCACATATACACATACACACACAAATATTCACGCACATACACACACTCATATTCACACGCACACAAATATATACGCTCACATACACAAAGACACACACTCATATACACGCACATACACACAGACACACACTCATATTCACACACGTACACACACTCACACTCATCTACACGCACATACACGCAGACGTACATTCATATACACGCAAATGCACACAGACACACACAATATTCACACACACCTACACACACACTCATAGTCACACACACACACACGGACACACACTCATATTCACACACATACACACAGACAAACACTCAGATTCACACACATATACACAAACACACACTCATATACACGCACAGACTTACAAACACACACTCATATACACTCACATACACACAGACACACACTCATATACACGCACATACACACAGACACACATTCATATAAACGGACAGACACACAGACACACACTCATATACACGCACATACACACAAACAAACACTCATATTCACGCACATATACACAGACTCACTCGCATGTACGCGCACATACACACAGACACACACTCATATACACACAAACACACACTCATATGCACGCACATATACACAGACACGCTCATATACACGCACACACACACAGACACGCACTCATATACACGCGCATACACACAGCCACACACTCATATTCACACACATACACACACACACTCATGTACACGCAGATACACACAGACACACACTCATATACACGCCCATGCACACAGACATTCACTCATATTCATACGCACACACTCATATTCACACATATACACACGGACACACACTCATATTCTCACACATTCACACAGACACACACTTATATACACGCACAAACACACACTCAGATACATGCACATACACACAGACACACTCATATACACGCACATACACACAAACACACATTCATATACACGCACCGACACACACTCATATTCACACACATACATACAGACACACAATCATATACACGCACATACACACAGACAAACACTCATATTCACACACATGTACACACACTCACTCATATACACGCACATACACACAGACACACACTCATATGCACGCAGATACACACAGGCGCACACTCATACACGCACATACACACAAAAACACACTCTTATGCACGCACATACACATAAACACACACTCATATTCACACACATACACACAGACACACTCTCATATACACGCACATACAGACAAACACACACTCATATACATGCACGTACGCACAGACAAACTCTCATAAACGCGCACATACACACAAACACACACTCATATGCACGAACATACACACAAACACACACTCATATGCACGCACATACACACAGACACACACTCATATCGACACAAATACACACTCATATACACGCACATACACACAAAGACACACTCGTATACACGCGTGCACACACACACACTCATATACACGCACATACACACAGACAAACACTCATTCACACACATACACACACACACTCATATATAGGCACATACACTCAGACACACACTCATATGCATGCACATACACACAGACACACACTCATATACACGCACATGCACACAAACACACATTCATATACACGCACAGACACACACTCATATGCACAAATATACACACAGACACACACTCATAAAAACGCACATACACACAGACAAACACTCATATTCGCACACATATACACACACGCACTCATATAGACGCACATACACACAGACACACACTCATATACACGCAAATGCACACAGACACACACTCATATTCACACACACCTACACACACACTCATAATCACACGCACATACACACAAACACACACTCATATTCACACACATACACACAGACAAACACTCATATTCACACACATATACACAAACACACACTCATATACACGCACATACTTACAATCACACACTCATATACACTCACATACACACAGACACACACTCATATACACGCACATACACACAGACACACACTCGTATAAACGGACAGACACACAGACACACACTCATATACACGCACATACACACAAACAAACACTCACATGCACGTACATATACACAGTCACACTCTCATGTACGCGCACATACACACAGACGCACACTCATATACACACAAACACACACTCATATGCACGCACATATACACAGACACACTCATATACACGCACACACACACAGACACACACTCATATACACGCACATACACACAGACACACACTCATATTCACACACATACACACACACTCATGTACACGCAGATACACACAGACACACACACATATACACGCCCATGCACACAGACATTCACTCATATTCACACACATACGCACACACTCATATTCACACATATACACACGGACACACACTCATATTCTCACACATTCACACAGACACACACTCATATACACGCACAAACACATACTCAGATACATGCACATACACACAGACACACTCATATACACGCACATACACACAAACACACATTCATATACACGCACAGACACCCACTCATATTCAAACACATACATACAGACACACAATCATATACGCACATACACACAAACACTCATATTCACACACATATACACACACTCACTCATATACACGCAGATACACACAGGCGCAAACTCATACACGCACATACACACAAAAACACACTCATATTCACACACATACACACAGACACACACTCATATACACGCACATACAGACAAACACACACTCATATACATGCACGTACGCACAGACAAACTCTCATAAACGCACACATACACACAAACACACACTCATATGCACGCACATACACACAAACACACACTCATATGCACGCACATACACACAAACACACACTCATATTCACACACATACACACAGACACACACTCATATACACACAAACACACACTCATATGCACGCACATATACACAGACACACTCATATACACGCACACACACACACAGACCCACACTCATATACACGCACATACACACAGACACAATCTCATATTCACACACATAGACACACACTCATGTACACGCAGATACACACAGACCCACACTCATACAGACACAAAAACACACTCTTATGCACGCACATACACACAAACACACACTCATATTCACACACATACACACAGACACACACTCATATACACGCACATACAGACAAACACACACTCATATACATGCACGTACGCACAGACAAACTCTCATAAACGCACACATACACACAAACACACACTCATATGCACGCACATACACACAAACACACACTCATATGCACGCACATACACACAGACACACACTCATCTAGGCACAAATACACACTCATATACACGCACATACACACAAAGACACACTCCTATACACGCGTGCACACACACACTCATATACACGCACATAGACACAGACAAACACTCATTCACACACATACACACACACACTCATATATACGCACATACACTCAGACACACACTCATATGCATGCACATACACACAGACACACACTCATATACACGCACATACACACAAACACACATTCATATACACGCACAGACACAATCTCATATGCACAAATATACACACAGACACACACTCATATACACGCACATACACACAGACAAACACTCATATTCGCACACATATACACACACGCACTCATATACACGCACATACACACAGACACACACGCATATACACGCAAATGCACACAGACATACACTCATATTCACACACACCTACACACACACTCATAGTCACACACACACACACACGGACACACACTCATATTCACACACATACACACAGACACACACTCATGTACACGCACATACACACAAACACACACTCATGTACACGCACATACACACAGACAAACACTCATATTCACACACATACACACACACACACACTCATATACACGCAGATACACACAGACACACACTCATATACCCGCACATACACACAGACATACACTCATAGTCACACACATACATACGGAAATACACTCATGTTCACACACATTCACACAGACACACACTCATATACACGCACAAACACACACTCATTTACACGCACATACACACAGACACAAACTCATATACACGCACATACACACAAACACACACTCATATGCACGCACATATACACAGACACACACTCATATACACGCACATACACACAGACACACACTCATATACACGCACATACACACAAACACACACTCATATGTACGCACATATACACAGACTCACTCATATACACGCACATACACACAGACACACACTCATATACACGCACATACACACAAACACACACTCATATGCACGCACATACACACATAAACACACTCATATACACGCACATACACACAGACACACTCATATACACGCACATACACACAAACACACATTCATATACACGCACAGACACACCCTCATATTCACACACATACAAACAGGCACACACTCTTATACACGCACATACATAGAACATAATACATAGAACATAGAAAATACAGCACAGAACAGGCCCTTCGGCCCACGATGTTGTGCCGAACCTTTGTCCTAGATTAATCATAGATTATCATTGAATTTACAGTGCAGAAGGAGGCCATTCGGCCCTTTGAGTCTGCACCGGCTCTTGGAAAGTGCACCCTACCCAAACTCATCACCTTCACCCAACACCAAGGGCAATTTGGACATTAAGGGCAATTTATCACACACTCATATTCACTCACATACACACACACTCATATACACACAGACACACTCTTTTACACGCACATACACACAGACACACACTCATGTACTCGCACATACACACAGACACACACTCATATTCACACACATGCACACACACACTCATATACACGCACATACACACACACACTCATATACACGCTCATACATACAGACACACACTCATATTCGCGTACATACAAACAGACACACACTCATATTCACGCACAAACACATACTCAGATGCATGCACATACACACAGACACACTCATATACACGCACATACACACAAACACACATTCATATACACGCACAGACACCCACTCATATTCAAACACATACATACAGACACACAATCATATACGCACATACACACAAACACTCATATTCACACACATATACACACACTCACTCATATACACGCACATACACACAGACACACACTCATATACACGCAGATACACACAGGCGCAAACTCATACACACACATACACACAAAAACACACTCATATGCACGCACATACACACAAACACACACTCATATTCACACACATACACACAGACACACACTCATATACACGCACATACAGACAAACACACACTCATATACATGCACGTACGCACAGACAAACTCTCGTAAACGCACACATACACACAAACACACACTCATATGCACGCACATACACACAAACACACACTCATATGCACGCACATACACACAGACGCACACTCATATAGACACAAATACACACTCATATACACGCACATACACACAAAGACACACTCGTATACACGCGTGAACACACACACACACATATACACGCACATACACACAGACAAACACTCATTCACACACATACACACACACACTCATATATACGCACATACACTCAGACACACACTCATATGCAAGCACATACACACAGACACACACTCATATACACGCACATGCACACAAACACACATTCCTATACACGCACAGACACACACTCATATGCACAAATATACACACAGACACACACTCATATACACGCACATACACACAGACAAACACTCATATTCGCACACATATACACACACGCACTCATATAGACGCACATACACACAGACACACACTCATATACACGCAAATGCACACAGACACACACTCATATTCACACACACCTACACACACACTCATAGTCACACGCACATACACACAAACACACACTCATATTTACACACATACACACAGACAAACACTCACATTCACACACATATACACAAACACACACTCATATACACGCACATACACACAGACACACACTCATATACACGCACATACACAAAGACACACACTCGTATAAACGGACAGACACACAGACACACACTCATATACACGCACATACACACAAACAAACACTCACATGCACGCACATATACACAGACACACTCTCATGTACGCGCACATACAGACAGACACACACTCATATACACACAAACACACACTCATATGCACGCACATATACACAGACACACTCATATACACGCACACACACAGACACACACTCATATACACGCACATACACACAGACACACACTCATATTCACACACATACACACACACTCATGTACACGCAGATACACACAGACACACACACATATACACGCCCATGCACACAGACATTCACTCATATTCACACACATACGCACACTCTCATATTCACACATATACACACGGACACACACTCATATTCTCACACATTCACACAGACACACACTCATATACACGCACAAACACATACGCAGATACATGCACATACACACAGACACACTCATATACACGCACATACACACAAACACACATTGATATACACGCACAGACACCCACTCATATTCAAACACATACATACAGACACACAATCATATACACGCACATACACACAAACACTCATATTCACACACATATACACACACTCACTCATATACACGCACATACATACAGACACACACTCATATACACGCAGACACACACAGGCGCACACTCATACACGCACATACACACAAAAACACACTCATATGCACGCACATACACACAAACACACACTCATATTCACACACATACACACAGACACACACTCATATACACGCACATACAGACAAACACACACTCATATACATGCACGTACGCACAGACAAACTCTCATAAACGCACACATACACACAAACACACACTCATATGCACGCACATACACTCAAACACACACTCATATGCACGCACATACACACAAACACACACTCATATTCACACACATACACACAGACACACACTCATATGCACACAAACACACACTCATATGCACGCACATATACACAGACACACTCATATACACGCACACAGACACACACTCATATACACGCACATACACACAGACACACACTCATATTCACACACATACACACACACTCATGTACACGCAGATACACACAGACACACACTCATACAGACACAAAAACACACTCTTATGCACGCACATACACACAAACACACACTCATATTCACACACATACACACAGACACACACTCATATAAACGCACATACAGACAAACACACACTCATATACATGCACGTACGCACAGACAAACTCTGATAAACGCACACATACACACAAACACACACTCATATGCACGCACATACGCACACACTCATATAGGCACAAATACACACTCATATACACGCACATACACACAAAGACACACTCGTATACACGCGTGCACACACACACTCATATACACGCACATACACACAGACAAACACTCATTCACACACATACACACACACACTCATATATACGCACATACACTCAGACACACACTCATATGCATGCACATACACACAGACACACACTCATACACACGCACATACACAGAGACACACACTCATATACACGCACACACACACAAACACACACTCCACATAGACACACACTCATATACACGCACATACACACAAATAGACACTCATATACACGCACATACACACAAACACACACTCATATACACGCGCGCACACACACACACGCATATTCACACACATACACACAGACACACTCATATACACGCACATACACACAGACAAACACTCATTCACACACATATACACACACACTCATACACACGCACACACATACACACACACACTCATATTCACACACATGTACACACACACTCATATACACACACACACACTCATATACACTCACATACACACAGACACACACTCATATTCGCGTACATACACACAGACACACACTCATATTCACACACGTACACACACTCACACTCATCTACACGAAACATACACACAAACACACACTCATACACACGCACAGACACACACTCATATTCGCACACATACACACACACTCATATACAGGCACATACACACACAAACACTCATATTCACACACATACACACACACTCTCATATACACGCACATACACACAGACACACGCTCATATACACGCACAGACACACACTCATATTCACACACATACACACAGACACACCCTCATATACACGCACATACACACAGACAAACACTCATATTCACGCACATACACACACACACTCATATACACGCACGTACTTACAAACACACACTCATATACACTCACATACACACAGACACACACTCATATACACGCACAGACACACACTCATATAAACGCACATACACAGAGACACACACTCATATACTCGCACATACACACAGACACACACTCATATACACGCACAAACACACTCTCATATTCACACACACACACACTCATATACACGCACATACACACAGACAAACACTCATATTCACACACATACACACACATACTCATATACACGCACATACACACAGACACACACTCATATACACGCACAGACACACAGACATACACTCATATTCACACACATACGCACACACTCATATTCACACACACTCATATGCACGCACATACCCACAGACACACACTCATAAACACACACATACACACAAACACACACTCATATACACGCACATACACACAAACACACACTCATATACAAGCACGAACACAGAGACACACGCTCATATACACATAAATACACACTCATATACATGCACATACACACACTCATATACACGCGCGCGCACGCAAATACACTCATATTGACACACATACATACAGACACACTTATATACACGCACATACACACAGACAAACACTCATTCACACACATACACACACACACTCATATACACGCACATACACACAGAGACAAACTCATGTACACGCACATACACACAGACACACACTCATATTCACGCACATACACACATACAAACACTCATATTCACACACATACACACACACATATACACGCACATACACACAGACACACACTCATATACACGCACAAACACACAGACACACACTCATATTCACACACGTACACACACTCACACTCATCTACACGCACATACAGACAAACACACACTCGTATACACACACAGACACACACTCATATTCACACACATGTACACACACACACTCATATACACGCACATACACACAGACACACACTCATATACACGCACATACACACAGACATACACTCATATTCACACACATACACACACTCATATTCACACACATACACACGGACACACACTCAAAATCACACACATTCTCACAGACACACACTCATATACACGCACAAACACACACTCATTTACACGCACATACACAAACTCATATACACTCACATACACAGAAACACACACTCATATGCACGCACATATACACAGCCACACACTCATATACACGCACATGCACACAGACACACACTTATATACACGCACATACACAGAAACACACACTCATATACACGCACATACACACAGATACACACTCATATACATAGACCATACACACAGACACACACTCATATACACGCACATACACTCAAAAACACACTCAGATACATGCACATACACACAGACATACTCATATACACGCACATACACATACACACTTTCATATACACGCACAGACACTCACTGATATTCACACACATACACACACACACTCATAGTCACACTCATACACACGGACACACACTCATATTCACACACATACACACAGACAAACACTCATATTCACACACATATACGCAAACACACACTCATATACACGCACATACACACAGGCGGACACACACACAAACACACACTCATATGCACGCACATACACACAAACACACACTCATATACATGCACATACACAGAGACACACGCTCATATGCACGCACATACACACAAACACACACTCATATGCACGCACATACACACAGACAAACACTCATATTCACACACATATACGCAAACACACACTCATATACACACACATACACACAGACACACACTCGTGTACACGCACATACAGACAAACACACACTCGTATACACGCACGTACGCACGGACACACACTCATATACACACACATACACTCAAACACACACTCATATACACGCACATACACACAAATACACTCATATACTCGCACATACACACAAACACACACTCATATACACGCGCGCACACACACACACACACTCATATTCACACACATACACACAGACACACTCTTTTACACGCACATACACACAGACAAACACTCATACACACACATACACACACACACTCATATACACGCACATACACACAGGCACACACTCATGTACTCGCACATACACACAGACACCACTCATATTTACACACATGCACACACCCACTCATATACACGCACATACACACACACACTCATATACACGCACATACACACAGATACACACTCATATTCGCGTACATACACACAAACACACACTCATATACACGCACAGACACACATTCCTATTCACATACATACACACATACACACACTCATATTCACACACACACACTCACATACGCGCACATACACACAGACACACACTTATATACACGCACATACCCACAGACACACACTCATATTCACACACGAACACACACTCACACTCATCTACACGCACATACACACAGACATACACTCATATTCACACACACACACACACACTCATATTCACACGCATTCACACAGACACACACTCATATACACGCACAAACACACACTCATTTACACGGACATACACACAGACACAAACTCATATACACGCACATACACACAAACACACACTCATATGCACGCACATATACACAGACACACGCTCATATACACGCACATACACATTGACACACGCTCATATACACGCACATACACACAAACACACACTCATATACACGCACATACACACAGACACACACTCATATACATGCACATACACACAGACACACACTCATATACACGCACATACACACAAACACACATTCATATACACACACAATCACACACTCATATTCACACACATACACAGAGACACACACTCATATACACGCACAAGCACACACTCATTTACACGCACATACACACAGACACAAACTCATATACACGCACATACACACAAACACACAATCATGTACACGCACATACACACAGACAAACACTCATATTCACACACATATACACACACACACTCATATACACGCACATAAACGCAAACACACACTCATATTAATGGACATACACACAAAAACACACTCTTATGCACGCACATACACACAAACACACACTCATATTCACACACATACACACAGACACACACTCATATAAACGCACATACAGACAAACACACACTCATATACATGCACGTACGCACAGACAAACTCTCATAAACGCACACATACACACAAACACACACTCATATGCACGCACATACACACAAACACACACTCATATGCACGCACATACACACACACTCATATAGGCACAAATACACACTCATATACACGCACATACACACAAAGACACACTCGTATACACGTGTGCACACACACACTCATATACACGCACATACACACAGACAAACACTCATTCACACACATACACACACACACTCATATGCATGCACATACACACAGACACACACTCATATACACGCACATACACACAAATATACACGCACAGACACACACTCATATGAACAAATATACACACAGACACACACTCATATACACGCACATACACAGAGACACACACTCATATACACGCACACACACACAAACACACACTCCACATAGACACACACTCATATACACGCACATACACACAAATAGACACTCATATACACGCACATACACACAAACACACACTCATATACACGCGCGCACACACACACACGCATATTCACACACATACACACAGACACACTCATATACACGCACATACACACAGACAAACACTCATTCACACACATACACACACACACTCATATACACGCACACACATACACACACACACTCATATTCACACACATGTACACACACACTCATATACACACACATACACACACACACACTCATCTACACTCACATACACACAGACACACACTCATATTCGCGTACATACACACAGACACACACTCATATTCACACACGTACACACACTCACACTCATCTACACGAAACATACACACAAACACACACTCATACACACATAGAAAATACAGCACAGAACAGGCCCTTCGGCCCACGATGTTGTGCCGAACCTTTGTCCTAGATTAATCATAGATTATCATTGAATTTACAGTGCAGAAGGAGGCCATTCGGCCCTTTGAGTCTGCACCGGCTCTTGGAAAGAGCACCCTACCCAAACTCAACACCTTCACCCAACACCAAGGGCAATTTGGACATTAAGGGCAATTTATCACACACTCATATTCACTCACATACACACACACTCATATACACACAGACACACTCATATACACGCACATACACACAGACACACACTCATGTACTCGCACATACACACAGACACACACTCATATTCACACACATGCCCACACACACTCATATACACGCACATACACACACACACTCATATACACGCTCATACATACAGACATACACTCATATTCGCGTACATACAAACAGACACACACTCATATTCACGCACAAACACATACTCAGATACATGCACATACACACAGACACACTCATATACACGCACATACACACAAACACACATTCATATACACGCACAGACACCCACTCATATTCAAACACATACATACAGACACACAATCATATACGCACATACACACAAACACTCATATTCACACACATATACACACACTCACTCATATACACGCACATACACACAGACACACACTCATATACACGCAGATACACACAGGCGCAAACTCATACACGCACATACACACAAAAACACACTCATATGCACGCACATACATACAAACACACACTCATATTCACACACATACACACAGACACACACTCATATACACGCACATACAGACAAACACACACTCATATACATGCACGTACGCACAGACAAACTCTCATAAACGCACACATACACACAAACACACACTCGTATGCACGCACATACACACAAACACACACTCATATGCACGCACATACACACAGACACACACTCATATAGACACAAATACACACTCATATACACGCACATACACACAAAGACACACTCGTATACACGCGTGCACACACACACACACATATACACGCACATACACACAGACAAACACTCATTCACACACATACACACACACACTCATATATACGCACATACACTCAGACACACACTCATATGCAAGCACATACACACAGACACACACTCATATACACGCACATGCACACAAACACACATTCCTATACACGCACAGACACACACTCATATGCACAAATATACACACAGACACACACTCATATACACGCACATACACACAGACAAACACTCATATTCGCACACATATACACACACGCACTCATATAGACGCACATACACACAGACACACACTCATATACACGCAAATGCACACAGACACACACTCATATTCACACACACCTACACACACACTCATAGTCACACGCACATACACACAAACACACACTCATATTTACACACATACACACAGACAAACACTCACATTCACACACATATACACAAACACACACTCATATACACGCACATACTTACAAACACACACTCATATACACTCACATACACACAGACACACACTCATATACACGCACATACACAAAGACACACACTCGTATAAACGGACAGACACACAGACACACACTCATATACACGCACATACACACAAACAAACACTCACATGCACGCACATATACACAGACACACTCTCATGTACGCGCACATACAGACAGACACACACTCATATACACACAAACACACACTCATATGCACGCACATATACACAGACACACTCATATACACGCACACACACAGACACACACTCATATACACGCACATACACACAGACACACTCATATACACGCACATACACACAAACACACATTGATATACACGCACAGACACCCACTCATATTCAAACACATACATACAGACACACAATCATATACACGCACATACACACAAACACTCATATTCACACACATATACACACACTCACTCATATACACGCACATACATACAGACACACACTCATATACACGCAGACACACACAGGCGCTCACTCATACACGCACATACACACAAAAACACACTCATATGCACGCACATACACACAAACACATACTCATATTCACACACATACACACAGACACACACTCATATACACGCACATACAGACAAACACACACTCATATACATGCACGTACGCACAGACAAACTCTCATAAACGCACACATACACACAAACACACACTCATATGCACGCACATACACACAAACACACACTCATATGCACGCACATACACACAAACACACACTCATATTCACACACATACACACAGACACACACTCATATACACACAAACACACACTCATATGCACGCACATATACACAGACACACTCATATACACGCACACAGACACACACTCATATACACGCACATACACACAGACACACACTCATATTCACACACATACACACACACTCATGTACACGCAGATACACACAGACACACACTCATACAGACACAAAAACACACTCTTATGCACGCACATACACACAAACACACACTCATATTCACACACATACACACAGACACACACTCATATAAACGCACATACAGACAAACACACACTCATATACATGCACGTACGCACAGACAAACTCTCATAAACGCACACATACACACAAACACACACTCATATGCACGCACATACACACACACTCATATAGGCACAAATACACACTCATATACACGCACACACACACAAAGACACACTCGTATACACGCGTGCACACACACACTCATATACACGCACATACACACAGACAAACACTCATTCACACACATACACACACACACTCATATATACGCACATACACTCAGACACACACTCATATGCATGCACATACACACAGACACACACTCATATGAACAAATATACACACAGACACACACACACAAACACACACTCCACATAGACACACACTCATATACACGCACATACACACAAATAGACACTCATATACACGCACATACACACAAACACACACTCATATACACGCGCGCACACACACACACGCATATTCACACACATACACACAGACACACTCATATACACGCACATACACACAGACAAACACTCATTCACACACATACACACACACACTCATATACACGCACACACATACACACACACACTCATATTCACACACATGTACACACACACTCATATACACACACACTCATATACACTCACATACACACAGACACACACTCATATTCGCGTACATACACACAGACAGACACTCATATTCACACACGTACACACACTCACACTCATCTACACGAAACATACACACAAACACACACTCATACACACGCACAGACACACACTCATATTCGCACACATACACACACACTCATATACAGGCACATACACACACAAACACTCATATTCACACACATACACACACACTCTCATATACACGCACATACACACAGACACACGCTCATATACACGCACAGACACACACTCATATTCACACACATACACACAGACACACCCTCATATACACGCACATACACACAGACAAACACTCATATTCACGCACATACACACACACACTCATATACACGCACATACTTACAAACACACACTCATATACACTCACATACACACAGACACACACTCATATACACGCACAGACACACACTCATATAAACGCACATACACAGAGACACACACTCATATACTCGCACATACACACAGACACACACTCATATACACGCACAAACACACTCTCATATTCACACACACACACTCATATACACGCACATACACACAGACAAACACTCATATTCACACACATACACACACATACTCATATACACACAGACACACACTCATATACACGCACAGACACACAGACATACACTCATATTCACACACATACGCACACACTCATATTCACACACACTCATATGCACGCACATACACACAGACACACACTCATAAACACACACATACACACAAACACACACTCATATACACGCACATACACACAAACACACACTCATATACAAGCACGAACACAGAGACACACGCTCATATACACATAAATACACACTCATATACATGCACATACACACACTCATATACACGCGCGCGCACGCAAACACACTCATATTGACACACATACATACAGACACACGAATATACACGCACATACACACAGACAAAGACTCATTCACACACATACACACACACACTCATATACACGCACATACACACAGACACACACTCATGTACACGCACATACACACAGACACACACTCATATTCACGCACATACACACATACAAACACTCATATTCACACACATACACACACACATACGCGCACATACACACAGACACACACTCATATACACGCACAAACACACAGACACACACTCATATTCACACACGTACACACACTCACACTCATCTACACGCACATACACACAAACACACACTCGTATGCACACACAGACACACACTCATATTCACACACATATACACACACACACTCATATACACGCACATACACACAGACACACACTCATATACACGCACATACACACAGACATACACTCATATTCACACACATACACACACTCATATTCACACACATACACACGGACACACACTCAAAATCACACACATTCACACAGACACACACTCATATACACGCACAAACACACACTCATTTACACGCACATACACAAACTCATATACACTCACATACACAGAAACACACACTCATATGCACGCACATATACACAGCCACACACTCATATACACGCACATGCACACAGACACACACTCATATACACGCACATACACAGAAACACACACTCATATACACGCACATACACACAGATACACACTCATATACATAGACCATACACACAGACACACACTCATATACACGCACATACACACAAAAACACACTCAGATACATGCACATACACACAGACACACTCATATACACGCACATACACATACACACTTTCATATACACGCACAGACACTCACTGATATTCACACACATACACACACACACTCATATACACGCACATACACACAGACACACACTCATGTACACGCACATACACACAGACACACACTCATATTCACGCACATACACACATACAAACACTCATATTCACACACATACACACACACATACGCGCACATACACACAGACACACACTCATATACACGCACAAACACACAGACACACACTCATATTCACACACGTACACACACTCACACTCATCTACACGCACATACACACAAACACACACTCGTATGCACACACAGACACACACTCATATTCACACACATATACACACACACACTCATATACACGCACATACACACAGACACACACTCATATACACGCACATACACACAGACATACACTCATATTCACACACATACACACACTCATATTCACACACATACACACGGACACACACTCAAAATCACACACATTCACACAGACACACACTCATATACACGCACAAACACACACTCATTTACACGCACATACACAAACTCATATACACTCACATACACAGAAACACACACTCATATGCACGCACATATACACAGCCACACACTCATATACACGCACATGCACACAGACACACACTCATATACACGCACATACACAGAAACACACACTCATATACACGCACATACACACAGATACACACTCATATACATAGACCATACACACAGACACACACTCATATACACGCACATACACACAAAAACACACTCAGATACATGCACATACACACAGACACACTCATATACACGCACATACACATACACACTTTCATATACACGCACAGACACTCACTGATATTCACACACATACACACACACACTCATATACACGCACATACACACAGACACACACTCATGTACACGCACATACACACATACACACACTCATATTCACGCACATACACACATACAAACACTCATATTCACACACATACACACACATATACGCGCACATACACACAGACACACACTCATATACACGCACAAACACACAGACACACACTCATATTCACACACGTACACACACTCACACTCATCTACACGCACATACACACAAACACACACTCGTATGCACACACAGACACACACTCATATTCACACACATATACACACACACACTCATATACACGCACATACACACAGACACACACTCATATACACGCACATACACACAGACATACACTCATATTCACACACATACACACACTCATATTCACACACATACACACGGACACACACTCAAAATCACACACATTCACACAGACACACACTCATATACACGCACAAACACACACTCATTTACACGCACATACACAAACTCATATACACTCACATACACAGAAACACACACTCATATGCACGCACATATACACAGCCACACACTCATATACACGCACATGCACACAGACACACACTCATATACACGCACATACACAGAAACACACACTCATATACACGCACATACACACAGATACACACTCATATACATAGACCATACACACAGACACACACTCATATACACGCACATACACACAAAAACACACTCAGATACATGCACATACACACAGACACACTCATATACACGCACATACACATACACACTTTCATATACACGCACAGACACTCACTGATATTCACACACATACACACACACACTCATATACACGCACATACACACAGACACACACTCATGTACACGCACATACACACAGACACACACTCATATTCACGCACATACACACATACAAACACTCATATTCACACACATACACACACATATACGCGCACATACACACAGACACACACTCATATACACGCACAAACACACAGACACACACTCATATTCACACACGTACACACACTCACACTCATCTACACGCACATACACACAAACACACACTCGTATGCACACACAGACACACACTCATATTCACACACATATACACACACACACTCATATACACGCACATACACACAGACACACACTCATATACACGCACATACACACAGACATACACTCATATTCACACACATACACACACTCATATTCACACACATACACACGGACACACACTCAAAATCACACACATTCACACAGACACACACTCATATACACGCACAAACACACACTCATTTACACGCACATACACAAACTCATATACACTCACATACACAGAAACACACACTCATATGCACGCACATATACACAGCCACACACTCATATACACGCACATGCACACAGACACACACTCATATACACGCACATACACAGAAACACACACTCATATACACGCACATACACACAGATACACACTCATATACATAGACCATACACACAGACAGACACTCATATACACGCACATACACACAAAAACACACTCAGATACATGCACATACACACAGACACACTCATATACACGCACATACACATACACACTTTCATATACACGCACAGACACTCACTGATATTCACACACATACACACACACACTCATATACACGCACATACACACAGATACACACTCATGTACACGCACATACACACAGACACACACTCATATTCACGCACATACACACATACAAACATTCATATTCACACAGACACACACTCATATACACGCACATACACACAAAAACACACTCAGATACATGCACATACACACAGACACACTCATATACACGCACATACACATACACACTTTCATATACACGCACAGACACTCACTGATATTCACACACATACACACACACACTCATAGTCACACTCATACACACGGACACACACTCATATTCACACACATACACACAGACAAACACTCATATTCACACACATATACGCAAACACACACTCATATACACGCACATACACACAGGCGGACACACACACAAACACACACTCATATGCACGCACATACACACAAACACACACTCATATACATGCATATACACAGAGACACACGCTCATATGCACGCACATACTCACAAACACACACTCATATGCACGCACATACACACAGACAAACACTCATATTCACACACATATACGCAAACACACACTCATATACACACACATACACACAGACACACACTCGTGTACACGCACATACAGACAAACACACACTCGTATACACGCACGTACGAACGGACACACACTCATATACACACACATACACTCAAACACACACTCATATACACGCACATACACACAAATACACTCATATACTCGCACATACACACAAACACACACTCATATACACGCGCGCACACACACACACACTCACATATTCACACACAGACACACTCTTTTACACGCACATACACACAGACAAACACTCATACACACACATACACACACTCATATACACGCACATACACACAGGCACACACTCATGTACTCGCACATACACACAGACACCACTCATATTTACACACATGCACACACACACTCATATACACGCACATACACACACACACTCATATACACGCACATACACACAGATACACACTCATATTCGCGTACATACACACAAACACACACTCATATACACGCACAGACACACATTCCTATTCACATACATACACACATACACACACTCATATTCACACACATACACACACACACTCATATACGCGCACATACACACAGACACACACTTATATACACGCACATACCCACAGACACACACTCATATTCACACACGAACACACACTCACACTCATCTACACGCACATACACACAGACATACACTCATATTCACACACACACACACTCATATTCACACGCATTCACACAGACACACACTCATATACACGCACAAACACACACTCATTTACACGCACATACACACAGACACAAACTCATATACACGCACATACACACAAACACACACTCATATGCACGCACATATACACAGACACACGCTCATATACACGCACATACACATTGACACACGCTCATATACACGCACATACACACAGATACACACTCATATACATAGACCATACACACAGACACACACTCATATACACGCACATACACACAAAAACACACTCAGATACATGCACATACACACAGACACACTCATATACACGCACATACACATACACACTTTCATATACACGCACAGACACTCACTGATATTCACACACATACACACACACACTCATATACACGCACATACACACAGACACACACTCATGTACACGCACATACACACAGACACACACTCATATTCACGCACATACACACATACAAACACTCATATTCACACACATACACACACATATACGCGCACATACACACAGACACACACTCATATACACGCACAAACACACAGACACACACTCATATTCACACACGTACACACACTCACACTCATGTACACGCACATACACACAAACACACACTCGTATGCACACACAGACACACACTCATATTCACACACATATACACACACACACTCATATACACGCACATACACACAGACACACACTCATATACACGCACATACACACAGACATACACTCATATTCACACACATACACACACTCATATTCACACACATACACACGGACACACACTCAAAATCACACACATTCACACAGACACACACTCATATACACGCACAAACACACACTCATTTACACGCACATACACAAACTCATATACACTCACATACACAGAAACACACACTCATATGCACGCACATATACACAGCCACACACTCATATACACGCACATGCACACAGACACACACTCATATACACGCACATACACAGAAACACACACTCATATACACGCACATACACACAGATACACACTCATATACATAGACCATACACACAGACAGACACTCATATACACGCACATACACACAAAAACACACTCAGATACATGCACATACACACAGACACACTCATATACACGCACATACACATACAGACTTTCATATACACGCACAGACACTCACTGATATTCACACACATACACACACACACTCATATACACGCACATACACACAGTTACACACTCATGTACACGCACATACACACAGACACACACTCATATTCACGCACATACACACATACAAACACTCATATTCACACACATACACACACATATACGCGCACATACACACAGACACACACTCATATACACGCACAAACACACAGACACACACTCATATTCACACACGTACACACACTCACACTCATCTACACGCACATACACACAAACACACACTCGTATGCACACACAGACACACACTCATATTCACACACATATACACACACACACACTCATATACACGCACATACACACAGACACACACTCATATACACGCACATACACACAGACATACACTCATATTCACACACATACACACACTCATATTCACACACATACACACGGACACACACTCAAAATCACACACATTCACACAGACACACACTCATATACACGCACAAACACACACTCATTTACACGCACATACACAAACTCATATACACTCACATACACAGAAACACACACTCATATGCACGCACATATACACAGCCACACACTCATATACACGCACATGCACACAGACACACACTCATATACACGCACATACACAGAAACACACACTCATATACACGCACATACACACAGATACACACTCATATACATAGACCATACACACAGACACACACTCATATACACGCACATACACACAAAAACACACTCAGATACATGCACATACACACAGACACACTCATATACACGCACATACACATACACACTTTCATATACACGCACAGACACTCACTGATATTCACACACATACACACACACACTCATAGTCACACTCATACACACGGACACACACTCATATTCACACACATACACACACACACACACTCATATGCACGCACATACACACAAACACACACTCATATACATGCACATACACAGAGACACACGCTCATATGCACGCACATACTCACAAACACACACTCATATGCACGCACATACACACAGACAAACACTCATATTCACACACATATACGCAAACACACACTCATATACACACACATACACACAGACACACACTCGTGTACACGCACATACAGACAAACACACACTCGTATACACGCACGTACGAACGGACACACACTCATATACACACACATACACTCAAACACACACTCATATACACGCACATACACACAAATACACTCATATTCTCGCACATACACACAAACACACACTCATATACACGCGCGCACACACACACACACTCTCATATTCACACACAGACACACTCTTTTACACGCACATACACACAGACAAACACTCATACACACACATACACACACACACTCATATACACGCACATACACACAGGCACACACTCATGTACTCGCACATACACACAGACACCACTCATATTTACACACATGCACACACACACTCATATACACGCACATACACACACACACTCATATACACGCACATACACACAGATACACACTCATATTCGCGTACATACACACAAACACACACTCATATACACGCACAGACACACATTCCTATTCACATACATACACACATACACACACTCATATTCACACACATACACACACACACTCATATACGCGCACATACACACAGACACACACTTATATACACGCACATACCCACAGACACACACTCATATTCACACACGAACACACACTCACACTCATCTACACGCACATACACACAGACATACACTCATATTCACACACACACACACTCATATTCACACGCATTCACACAGACACACACTCATATACACGCACAAACACACACTCATTTACACGCACATACACACAGACACAAACTCATATACACGCACATACACACAAACACACACTCATATGCACGCACATATACACAGACACACGCTCATATACACGCACATACACATTGACACACGCTCATATACACGCACATACACACAAACACACACTCATATACACGCACATACACACAGACACACACTCATATACACGCACATACACACAGACACACACTCATATACACGCACATACACACAAACACACATTCATATACACACACAATCACACACTCATATTCACACACATACACAGAGACACACACTCATATACACGCACAAACACACACTCATTTACACGCACAAACACACAGACACAAACTCATATACACGCACATACACACAAACACACAATCATGTACACGCACATACACACAGACAAACACTCATATTCACACACATATACACACACACACTCATATACACGCACATAAACGCCAACACACACTCATATTCATGGACATACACACAAAAACGCACTCTTATGCACGCACATACACACAAACACACACTCATATTCACACACATACACACAGACACACACTCATATCAACGCACATACAGACAAACACACACTCATATACATGCACGTACGCACAGACAAACTCTCATAAACGCACACATACACACAAACACACACTCATATGCACGCACATACACACAAACACACACTCATATGCACGCACATACACACACACTCATATAGGCACAAATACACACTCATATACACGCACATACACACAAAGACACACTCGTATACACGTGTGCACACACACACTCATATACACGCACATACACACAGACAAACACTCATTCACACACATACACACACACACTCATATGCATGCACATACACACAGACACACACTCATATACACGCACATACACACAAACACACATTCATATACTCGCACAGACACACACTCATATGAACAAATATACACACAGACACACACTCATATACACGCACATACACAGAGACACACACTCATATACACGCACACACACACAGACACACACTCCACATAGACACACACTCATATACACGCACATACACACAAATAGACACTCATATACACGCACATACACACAAACACACACTCATATACACGCGCGCGCACACACACACGCATATTCACACACATACACACAGACACACTCATATACATGCACATACACACACACACGCATCTACACTCACATACACACAGACACACACTCATATTCGCGTACATACACACAGACACACACTCATATGCACGCACATACACACAAACACACACTCATATACATGCACATACACAGAGACACACGCTCATATGCACGCACATACTCACAAACACACACTCATATGCACGCACATACACACAGACAAACACTCATATTCACACACATATACGCAAACACACACTCATATACACACACATACACACAGACACACACTCGTGTACACGCACATACAGACAAACACACACTCGTATACACGCACGTACGAACGGACACACACTCATATACACACACATACACTCAAACACACACTCATATACACGCACATACACACAAATACACTCATATTCTCGCACATACACACAAACACACACTCATATACACGCGCGCACACACACACACACTCTCATATTCACACACAGACACACTCTTTTACACGCACATACACACAGACAAACACTCATACACACACATACACACACACACTCATATACACGCACATACACACAGGCACACACTCATGTACTCGCACATACACACAGACACCACTCATATTTACACACATGCACACACACACTCATATACACGCACATACACACACACACTCATATACACGCACATACACACAGATACACACTCATATTCGCGTACATACACACAAACACACACTCATATACACGCACAGACACACATTGCTATTCACATACATACACACATACACACACTCATATTCACACACATACACACACACACTCATATACGCGCACATACACACAGACACACACTTATATACACGCACATACCCACAGACACACACTCATATTCACACACGAACACACACTCACACTCATCTACACGCACATACACACAGACATACACTCATATTCACACACACACACACTCATATTCACACGCATTCACACAGACACACACTCATATACACGCACAAACACACACTCATTTACACGCACATACACACAGACACAAACTCATATACACGCACATACACACAAACACACACTCATATGCACGCACATATACACAGACACACGCTCATATACACGCACATACACATTGACACACGCTCATATACACGCACATACACACAAACACACACTCATATACACGCACATACACACAGACACACACTCATATACACGCACATACACACAGACACACACTCATATACACGCACATACACACAAACACACATTCATATACACACACAATCACACACTCATATTCACACACATACACAGAGACACACACTCATATACACGCACAAACACACACTCATTTACACGCACAAACACACAGACACAAACTCATATACACGCACATACACACAAACACACAATCATGTACACGCACATACACACAGACAAACACTCATATTCACACACATATACACACACACACTCATATACACGCACATAAACGCCAACACACACTCATATTCATGGACATACACACAAAAACGCACTCTTATGCACGCACATACACACAAACACACACTCATATTCACACACATACACACAGACACACACTCATATCAACGCACATACAGACAAACACACACTCATATACATGCACGCACGCACAGACAAACTCTCATAAACGCACACATACACACAAACACACACTCATATGCACGCACATACACACAAACACACACTCATATGCACGCACATACACACACACTCATATAGGCACAAATACACACTCATATACACGCACATACACACAAAGACACACTCGTATACACGTGTGCACACACACACTCATATACACGCACATACACACAGACAAACACTCATTCACACACATACACACACACACTCATATGCATGCACATACACACAGACACACACTCATATACACGCACATACACACAAACACACATTCATATACTCGCACAGACACACACTCATATGAACAAATATACACACAGACACACACTCATATACACGCACATACACAGAGACACACACTCATATACACGCACACACACACAGACACACACTCCACATAGACACACACTCATATACACGCACATACACACAAATAGACACTCATATACACGCACATACACACAAACACACACTCATATACACGCGCGCGCACACACACACGCATATTCACACACATACACACAGACACACTCATATACATGCACATACACACACACACGCATCTACACTCACATACACACAGACACACACTCATATTCGCGTACATACACACAGACACACACTCATATTCACACACGTACACACACTCACACTCATCTACACGAAACATACACACAAACACACACTCATACACACGCACAGGCACACACTCATATTCGCACACATACACACACACTCATATACAGGCACATACACGCACAAACACTCATATTCACACACATACACACACACTCTCATATACACGCACATACACACAGACACACGCTCATATACACGCACAGACACACACTCATATTCACACACATACACACAGACACACCCTCATATACACGCACATACACACAGACAAACACTCATATTCACGCACATACACACACACACTCATATACACGCACATACTTACAAACACACACACATATACACTCACATACACACAGACACACACTCATATACACGCACAGACACACACTCATATAAACGCACATACACAGAGACACACACTCATATACTCGCACATACACACAGACACACACTCATATACACGCACAAACACACTCTCAGATTCACACACACACACACTCATATACACGCACATACACACAGACAAACACTCATATTCACACACATACACACACATACTCATATACACGCACATACACACAGACACACACTCATATACACGCACAGACACACAGACATACACTCATATTCACACACATACGCACACACTCATATTCACACACACTCATATGCACGCACATACACACAGACACACACTCATAAACACACACATACACACAAACACACACTCATATACACGCACATACACACAAACACACACTCATATACAAGCACGAACACAGAGACACACGCTCATATACACATAAATACACACTCATATACATGCACATACACACACTCATATACACGCGCGCGCACGCAAACACACTCATATTGACACACATACATACAGACACACTTATATACACGCACATACACACAGACAAACACTCATTCACACACATACACACACACCCATATACACGCACATACACACAGACACACACTCATGTACACGCACATACACACAGACACACACTCATATTCATGCACATACACACATACAAACACTCATATTCACACACATACACACACACATATACGCGCACATACACACAGACACACACTCATATACACGCACAAACACACAGACACACACTCATATTCACACACGTACACACACTCACACTCATCTACACGCACATACACACAAACACACACTCGTATGCACACACAGACACACACTCATATTCACACACACACACTCATATACACGCACATACACACAGTCACACACTCATATACACGCACATACACACAGACATACACTCATATTCACACACATACACACACTCATATTCACACACATACACACGGACACACACTCAAAATCACACACATTCACACAGACACACACTCATATATACGCACAAACACACACTCATTTACACGCACATACACAAACTCATATACACTCACATACACAGAAACACACACTCATATGCACGCACATATACACAGCCACACACTCATATACACGCACATGCACACAGACACACACTCATATACGCGCACATACACAGAAACACACACTCATATACACGCACATACACACAGATACACACTCATATACATGCACATACACACAGACACACACTCATATACACGCACATACACACAAAAACACACTCAGATACATGCACATACACACAGACACACTCATATACACGCACATACACATACACACTTTCATATACACGCACAGACACTCACTGATATTCACACACATACACACACACACTCATAGTCACACTCATACACACGGACACACACTCATATTCACACACATACACACAGACAAACACTCATATTCACACACATATACGCAAACACACACTCATATACACGCACATACACACAGGCGGACACACACACAAACACACACTCATATGCACGCACATACACACAAACACACACTCATATACATGCACATACACACAGACACACGCTCATATGCACGCACATACACACAAATACACACTCATATGCACGCACATACACACAGACAAACACTCATATTCACACACATATACGCAAACACACACTCATATACACACACATACACACAGACACACACTCGTGTACACGCACATACAGACAAACACACACTCGTATACACGCACGTACGCACGGACACACACTCATATACACACACATACACTCAAACACACACTCATATACACGCACATACGCACAAATACACTCATATACACGCACATACACACAAACACACACTCATATACACGCGCGCACACACACACACTCTCATATTCACACACATACACACAGACACACTCTTTTACACGCACATACACACAGACAAACACTCATACACACACATACACACACACACTCATATACACGCACATACACACAGGCACACACTCATGTACTCGCACATACACACAGACACCACTCATATTTACACACATGCACACACACAATCATATACACGCACATACACACACACACACTCATATACACGCACATACACACAGATACACACTCATATTCGCGTACATACACACAAACACACACTCATATACACGCACAGACACACATTCCTATTCACATACATACACACACTCATATTCACACACATACACACACACACTTATATACGCGCACATACACACAGCCACACACTCATATACACGCACATACCCACAGACACACACTCATATTCACACACTCACACACACTCACACTCATCTACACGCACATACACACAGACATACACTCATATTCACACACACACACACACACTCATATTCACACGCATTCACACAGACACACACTCATATACACGCACAAACACACACTCATTTACACGCACATACACACAGACACAAACTCATATACACGCACATACACACAAACACACACTCACATGCACGCACATATACACAGACACACGCTCATATACACGCACATACACATTGACACACACTCATATACACGCACATACACACAAACACACACTCATATACACGCACATACACACAGACACACACTCATATACATGCACATACACACAGACACACACTCATATACACGCACATACTCACAAACACACATTCATATACACACACAATCACACACTCATATTCACACACATACACAGAGACACACACTCATATACACGCACAAACACACACTCATTTACACGCACATACACACAGACACAAACTCATATACACGCACATACACACAAACACACAATCATATACACGCACATACACACAGACAAACACTCATATTCACACACATATACACACACACACTCATATACACGCACATAAACGCAAACACACACTCATATTCATGGACATACACACAAACACACACTCATATACACGCACATACACACAGATACACACTAATATACATGCACATACACACAGACACACACTCATATACACGCACATACACACACACACACATTCATATACACACACTCATATTCACACACATACACACAGGCACACACTCATATACACGCACATACACACACACAAACACTCATATTCGCACACATATACACACACACTCATATACACGCACATAAACGCAAACACACACTCATATACACGCACATACACGCAGACACACTCATATACACGCACATACACACAGACACACACTCATATACACGCACATATACACAGACGCCCACTCATATTCACACTCATAGACACACTGATATTCACACACATACACTCCGACTCACACTCATATACACGCACATACACACATACACACGCTCATGTACACGCACATACACACAAACACACACTCATATACACGCAGGTACACACACTCATATACACGCACACACACCCAGACACAGAGTGAGGGAGAGACAGAGAGAGAGAGACAGAGACAGAGAGAGAGACAGAGACGGAGATAGAGAGAGACAGAGAGAGAGACAGACGGAGAGAGAGAGACAGAGAGAGCGAGACAGAGACGGAGAGAGAGCGACAGAGACACAGAGAGAGAGAGACAGAGACAAAGAGACAGAGAGAGAGAGACAGAGAGAAAGAGAGAGAGAGGGCGAGAGACAGAGAGAGGGAGACAGAGAAAGAGGGAGAGACAGAGAGAGAGACAGAGAGAGAGAGACAGAGACAGACAGAGAGAGAGAGACAGACAGACACAGAGAGACAGAGAGAGACAGACAGACAGAGAGAGAGACTGCGAGTGAGAGAGACAGACAGAGAGAGACAGAGAGAGAGAGACAAACAGACAGAGAGAGAGAGAGATGATGTGTCGAACAACGATTTTGCACCCTGGTTAAGAGGCAGCAGAACGGCCGTTTCCTTAGAGGCTCTACACCCCCTTCCCGAACAACAAAATCCCCGGGAGAGCTGGTTTGGGATGGTCCCTGTCGATGGGGGGGAGGGGGCAGTGTCACCCCCCCCCCCACCCCCCGCCTCCCGCTCACAACTCGGCAGCTCCTGCCAACTACGTCTAACGGAGCTTGGCCGTGACTGTTCACATACGAAATAGTGGCGGGAAGAGACCACTCGGCCCTACCATTGTCTGCTCGGATTGTCAGATCGCCCCGCCTAATAATGCCCCCTCCCCGCACACCCCATAAATGTTCAACTCCCCCTCCCCTTTACCCCAGCCTCGTCAATCAGGAATCTATCCATTTCAGGTGAAGAGAGATTGGATCGGGGGCGCTTGTTTTTCTTGGTGGGGGCATTATTGAGGTGTATAACATTTGGAGGGGCATAGATAGGGTAGACAGGAAGAAACAAGTCCCATGGCATCAATGACCAGGGGGCACTGATTTGATAATAATAATTTTTATTACTCTGACACTGCAATGAAGTTACTGTGAAAATCCCCTAATCGCCTAGGCGCCTGTTCGGGTACACAGAGGGAGAATTCAGAATGTCCAATCCACCAAGCCTGCACGTATTTCTGGACTTGCCGAAGGAAACCGGGGCGCCTGAAGGAAACCCACGCAGACACGGGGAGAACATGCAGACTCCGCACAGACAGTGACCCAGCGGGGAATCGAACAAGCTCCCTCCTGGTGTTAGTCCGGTCAACCTTCTCCGAACCGCTTACGATGCAACAACACCCTTCCTTTGTTAAGGAGACCAACACCATCCGCAATACTCCAGATGTGGTCTTAGCGATGCTCGGCGCAAGTTAGTTCTCAAGTCCGTACGGTATAGGAGCAGAATTAGGCCATTCGGCCCATCGTGTCTGCTCCGCCATTCAATCGCGGCTGACGTGTCCCTCATCTGCGACCTACAATGCTACCAGCCAAGAGATGGATTGCGATATCAGCCAGAGTAGCAGCTCCCGAGAACACATGACCTATGAGCGGGAGTAGACAATTCAGCCTCCCGACCCTAACAGACCCAATGGGTTTAGGTAGGGTTACTGGGTTACGGGGATAGGGCGGAGTTATGGGCTTGGGGAAGGATACTCTTTCCAAGGGCCGGTGTCGACTCGAGGGGCAGAATGGCCTCCTTCTGCAAGGTGAATTCAATGAACTCTAAGCTAACCCAATTAACCCTAACCCTAACCCTAACCCTAACCCGAACCCGAACCCGAACCCTAACCTCATAAAGGGTGATCTCTTTTCTGAACACCTTCTTTACTACACGTTCGGACATTGAATCTGTTCAAAAAATCATATAACTTAATAGATTTTAATTGGATGTAGGACCTACATACGATTTTTCACTTAAGATATTAGACAAACCTTAATCCATAACCCCAACACAATACCTACAATTTTTAAATACATTATCCTTCCAACTTTCTTCTTATACAACTATAATCTAATCTTTGCTTCTCACTTACTATTTTCCAACTTTTATTTATCTTAAATTTCTAAATACGTGCTCAGTTCCGTGAAACAAGATGACATAAAATCCGTTGCGAAAAATAATGTTGAATGTGCGCCAGTAAAGTGGCAGACGCTTCGGCGCTGTATCCCTCATTGGGTGCAGAAAAAAGGGAAACCACCCATCTGTCCGAAACACGGAATCCTAACCCTAACCCTAACCCTAACACTAACCCTAACCCTAACCCTTATGCAAGGTAAATTCAATGAACTCTAAGCTAACCCAATTAACCCTAACCCTAACCCTAACCCTAACCCTAACCCTAACCCTAACCCTAACCCTAACCCTAACCCTAACCCTAACCCTAACCCTAACCCTAACCCTAACCCTAACCCTAACCCGAACCCTAACCCTAACCCGAACCCGAACCCTAACCCGAACCCTAAACTAACCCTAACCCTAACCCTAACCCGGACCCAAATTCAATGAACTCTAAGCTAACCCAATTAACCCTAACCCTAACCCTTCTGCAAGGTAAATTCAATGAACTCTAAGCTAACCCAATTAACCCTAACCCTAACCCTAATCCTAACCCGAACCCTACCCCGAACCCTAAACTAACCCTAACCCTAACCCTAACACAAACCCAATTAAACATAACCCGAACCCTAAACTAACCCTAACCCTAACCCTAACCCTATCCCTAACCCTAACCCTAATCCTAACCCTAACACTAACCCTAAACCTATCACCTATCCCTAACCTTAACCCTAACCCTAACCCTAATTCAATGAACTCTAAGCTAACCCAATCAACCCTAACCTTAACCCTAAACTAACCCAAACCCTAATCCTAACACTAACCCTAACACTAACCCTATCACCTATCCCTAACCCTAACCCTAGCCAGTGCAGACTCGAGGGGCAGAATGGCCTCCTTCTGCAAGGTAAATTCAATGAACTCTAAGCTAACCCAATTAACCCTAACCCTAACCCAAACACTAACCCTAACCTTAACCCTAACCCTAACCCTAAACTAACCCTAACCCTAACCCTAGCGCTAACTCAAACCCTAGCTCTAACACTAACCCTAACCCTAACCCTAACCCTAACCTTAACCCTAACCCTAACCTTAACCCTAACCCTAACCCTAAGCTAACCCTAACCCTAACCCTAACCCTAGCGCTAACTCAAACCCTAGCTCTAACGCTAACCCTAACCTTAACCTTAACCTTAACCTTAACCCTAACCCTAACCCTAACCCTAACCCTAACGCTAACGCTAACGCTAACCCCAACCCCAACCTGAGCCCTAACCCTAACTGAAACCCTAACCCTAACCCCAACCCTAACCCCAACCCTAACCCTAACCCTAAACCTATGACTAACCCTAACCTAACCCTGAACCCTAACTCTATCCCTAACCCTAACCCTAACCTTATCTCAAACCCTACCCCCTACTCCCTCCTTCCACCACCGCGTGTAGTCGCGTCCACCATTCTACAAGATGCACCATGGCACCTCTATCGCCCAGGAGGACAAGGGGTCTGCACACTCCCCGCGAGAGCGCCCACCATCTGCAAGCCCAACCCCCTCCGTGCCCCCCACGCACCCTCCCAATTCGGAAACACATCAGTCGTCCCTTCATGATCGCTGGGAGGAAAATGCTGGAATGCGCTGCCTAACAGTGTGGCGGGCGTACCTACACCAGAGGGACCACGGAGGGTTCAAGTCACTAACGCCTCATTTTTACTGAATCTGATAGCTACTTAGGTGTCTGGAAGGTTTACCTGCGATAGACCTGTATCAAGATATGCAGTTTTACAGATCTATCTGTGTATGTAACAGAGATAGACAGGTACACTGGGAATTGATATCCCAGGAGAACAATTTCTCGGATAGGGTTTATCAATGTGCAGTCCGACCAGAGTACAGCGTGGAAAGCTATTGAAGCAACCAGACAGATATATATATGTACCTTGACAGTGTTTCAGTGTACCTGTATATAATTGGGACTTAGAGACAGGTAGGTCTAGGAATTACCTCCTCAAAACAACACATTTTAGTCCCACTCCAGGAGTTCAACACAAAATGTAATCTGAGAATTGTTGTTTGAGGGTAAGTACTGAGGGAGCGCCGCACTGTGGGAGGGTCAGTGCTGAGGGAGCGCCGCACTGTGGGAGGGTCAGTGCTGAGGGAGCTCGCACTGTGGGAGGGTCAGTGCTGAGGGAGCGCCGCACTGCGGGAGGGTCAGTGCTGAGGAAGCTCCGCACTGTGGGAGGGTCAGTGCTGAGGGAGCGCCGCACTGTGGGAGGGTCGGTGCTGAGGGAGCTCCGCACTGTGGGAGGGCCAGTGCTGAGGGAGCGCCGCACTGTGGGCGGGTCACTGCTGAGGGAGCGCAGCAAAGGACTGGGTCACATAGATGTGCCCGTAAAACAGTGAGGAAAAGATTATTCACTCAAAAAGTGGATACGAATAAGGATAATGTATATTGAAACAAACTTTATTCAGTAATAAAGGAATAAAATAACGTTAACATCATAAATAAAATTTATGATTTACAATTTCCCGTCAAGCAATGCTCAACCAGGGCAATGAAACACTTACTGCTATCTTATATCTCCACTCAAGCAAAACCCGTGCCGGGTCAAAATCCACTTTTACACACAGTCAGCCGTCGCACGAATACTTGCTGCATAGAAATGTCTTGGATAAGCCGTTTTGAGAGAGAGGGAGGGAGACAGAGACAGCGAGAGACAGTGAGAGAGACAGAGAGAAACAAAGGGAGAGATGGAGAGAGAACGGAGACAGAGAGAGACCGAGAGAGAGAGAGAGACAAACAGAGAGAGAGATGGAGAGCGAGACGGAGACAGAGATAGAGACAGAGAGACAGACAGAGAGAGAGACGGGGAGAGAGAGGGAGAGAGAGGGAGGGAGGGAGCGAGAGAGAGAGACAGAGAGAGAGACGAAGGGAGAGAGAGAGAGAAAGAGAGAGAAAGTGAAATTGACCAGGGAAGAAAAAGAGAAAGAGAGAGAGAGAAATCCTTCAGGGAGCCAGCTTCCAGTTCTTGAATGTGTCAAACTGTTGTTTAACTGCCCGACTTTTCAGAAAGAGCTCCTCTCTCCACAGGCCGAACATTTTTGACTAAGATGCTTTGGACGTACAGCTGGTATGTCTACAGACAGGTCGAAACTGAACCCCCAAAACGGAAACGCAGCACCCGGCGGCTTGAGCCCTGGGCGCCTCTCATTAAATGTGTCATCTTACCGAAGCTAAATACAACGTCTCTTCAATGATCTACTCCCCAAGGAACATTCTTTACATGAGCAAAATTACATTCGCTCTATTTTTACGATGCTTTAATTACCCCCTCGTCGCCGAAGTGTCTGGTGGTTTTGTAAACCAGAGTTTTTTTTAAAAAACACATGGCCGCAGCAGTCACACACACATTGGCCCATGCAGTTAACCTTTATTGCAGCAAATACATATCATACACTATATATCTGAAATCCCAACATTTATCGCAGTTAGAAAGGTGGCAGAGGTGGCGGGTTTGGGAGGTGCTGTCTGAGGGGTTCGGCGAGTCACCGCAGTGAGTCTCATAGATGGTGCGCGCAGGTGCCGCTGTGCATCAGTAGCGGAGGGAGCGTGTGTCGGAGGTGGGGGTCGGCGTGTCGATCGAGTGGGGGGGAGAGGCTGCTCCATCCTAGATGGTTTGTAGCTTCACGAGGGCGGTTGGGAACCGTGCTCATCCAGTTCAGCGTCTGGTCAATGGTAATCCCCTGGATGTCGATAGTGGTGAAGGATTCATCGATGGTAATGCCGTTGAACATCGAGTGGAGATGGTCAGATCCGCTCTTCTTGGGGAAGGACACTGCCTGGGCCTTGCGTGGCGCGGATGTTAGTCGACAGTTGTCTACCCGAGCTGGAGGGTGTCGTCCCTGGTCAACGTTTGTCCAATAAAGTGAGTTTAGATCGGCCACGCCTGGACGTGATCACTGGTACACGGACCACTGGGCCCTCTGCATTACTAGCCCTGTGACATCCCCGTTGACGTCAACCCAAATGAGGAGGGAGTCACTCCGACAGCCAATGCACCCACATCAGCCTCCCCCCACCCCCCCCCCCCAATCCGCGACGCACCAAAATGGCCACTTGTTCTGCCTGGATGGTGTTGTTTAGGGTTGGGGAGGGGGCTGGGTGGGGGAGTTAATATTGACTCTGGGGCACCGGTGAATCTCTCTTGTTTGTTGGGTGGGGCGGGGGTGGGGGTGGGGGGGGGGGGGGGGAAGTGGCGGGAGGGGGGGAGTAGGAGTGCCCCACCGACGCGTCACCTGCCGAGAGAATCACCCACTCCCCGCCTCCA
>NC_092738.1:1322225-1334875 GCF_047496885.1 Scyliorhinus torazame
CTTTCCAATGCTTCCACATCCTTCCTATAGTGAGGTGACCAGAACTGCACACAATGCTCCAAATGTGGTCTCTCCAGGGTCCGGTACAGTTGCAGCATAACCCCACGGCTCTTAAACTCAAGCCCCCTATTAATAAACACTAACACACTGTAGGCCTTCTTCACGGCTCTATCCACTTGAGTGGCAACCTTCAGAGATCTGTGGACATGAACCCCAAGATCTCTCTCTTCCTCCACCTTCCTCAGAACCCTGCCGTTGAACCCGGAACCCGCTTGTCCCACCAAAATGAATCACCTCGCACTTATCAGGGTTAAACTCCATCTGCCACTTCTCGGCCCAGCTCTGCATCCTATCAATGTCTCTTTGCAGCCTACAACAGCCCTCCACCTCATCCACTACTCCACCAATCTTGGTGTCATCAGCAAATTTACTGACCCACCCTTCAGCCCCCTCCTCCAAGTCATTGATAAACATCACAAGTAGCTCAATCACAATTATGCAGGTTTAATAAGCTAAGGGCATTTACCTTGGGCAGACAGGTATTTATGTGCAGCGATGTATATGGGCGCCCAGATATATATTTGAAAAAGATGTGTAATCAATGAATAAGCGTCCAGATAGACAGCAGGCACAGAAAGGTGTCCCAGCTTTATGGAGGTTAAAGTATCTACCTGGCTCAGACAGGTATCCAGATATGCAGGTACATCCTGTTCGAGTTTTATATTCCGCCTCATTTTTCTGAGCTCCAGCGGGAACAATCCCAACCTAGTCAATCTCTCCTCGTACGTCAGTCCCAGGAATCAGTCTGGTAAACCTTCGCTGCACTCCCTGGAGAGCAAGAACATCCTTCCTCAGAGAAGGAGACCAAAACTGCACACAATATTCTAAGTGTGGCCTCACCAAGGCCCTGTACAATTGCAGCAACACATCCCTGCTTCTGTACTCGAAACCTCTCGCAATGAAGGCCAACGTACCTTTAGCCTTCCTTACCGCCTGCTGCACCTGCATGCTTACCTTCAGCGACTGGTGCACGAGGACACCCAGGTCCCGCTGCACACGCCCCTCTCCTAATTTCCGGCCATTCAGAGGCTAGTCTGCCTTCTCGTTTTCTGCGCCAAAGTGGAAAACCTTACATTTCTCCAAATTAAACTGTATCTGTCATTCAATTGCCCACTCGCTCAACTTGTCCAAATCTCACTGAAGGATCCCTGCATCCTCCTCACAGCTCACCCTCCCATCCAATTCGGTGTCATCTGCAAATTTGGCGAAACATCAGTGTACAGATATCTACCTGGGACAGGGCGCAAAGTAGCTCCACCCGTACGTTGCCTGGAGGGTGATGCCTACGAGGAGAGGTTGAATAAACTGGGGTCGTTTTCACTGGAAAGGTGGAGGCTGAGCGGAGACCTGATAGAGATCATCAAAATTATGCGAGGCATAGACAGGGTGGATAGTCAGAGGCTTTTCCCCAGGGTGGAAGTGTCAATGACAAGGGGGCACAGGTTCAAGGTGAGAGGGGGAAAGTTTATGTGAGGAGGTATGTGGGGTAAGGTTTTCGCAGAGAGTGGTGGGTACCTGGAACGCGCTGCCAGATGGTGTGGTGGAAGCAGCACATTAGCAACATTTAAGAGGCATCTGGATGGGGACATGAATCGGGAGGAAATAGAGGGACACGGGCCGAGTAAGGGCAGATTTTCTGTTCGTTAAGTTTTCATGATCGGCACACATTTGGAGGGCCGAAGGGGCCTGTCCCTGTGCTGTAATGTTCTTTGTTCTTTGTTCCTTGTTCCTTGTTCTTTGTTCCTTGTTCTTTGTTCCTTGTTATTTGTTCCTTGTTATTTGTTCCTTGTTCTTTGTTCCGTGTTCTTTGTTCCGTGTTCTTTGTTCCGTGTTCTTTGTTCTTTATTCCTTGTTCCTGGTTCCGTGTTCTTTGTTCCTTGTTCCTTGTTCTTTGTTCCTTGTTCTTTGTTCCTTGTTCCTTGTTCTTTGTTCCTTGTTCCTTGTTCTTTGTTCTTTGTTCCTTGTTCTTTGTTCCTTGTTCCTTGTTCTTTGTTCCTTGTTCCTTGTTCTTTGTTCCTTGTTCTTTGTTCCTTGTTCCTTGTTCTTTGTTCTTTGTTCCTTGTTCTTTGTTCCTTGTTCTCTGTTCCGTATTCTTTGTTCTTCGTTCCGTGTTCTTTGTTCTTTGTTCTTTGTTCTTTGTTCCTAGTTCCTGGTTCCTTGTTCCATGTTCCGTGTTCCGTGTTCCGTGTTCCGTGTTCCTTTTACTCTTTTCTTTGTTCTTTGTTCCTGGTTCCTGGTGCCTTGTTCTTTCTTCTTTCTTCTTTCTTCTTTCTTCTTTCTTCTTTCTTCTTTCTTCTTTCTTCTTTCTTCTTTATTCTTTCTTCTTTGTTCCTTGTTCTTTGTTTGGTGTTCATTGTTCTTTGTTATTCGTTCCTTGTGCCTTGTTCTTTGTTCTTCGCTCTTTGTTATTTGTTCTTTGTTCCTAGTTCCTAGTTCCTGGTTTGGGTTCCGTTTCCCTTGTTCTTTGTTCCGCTTTCTTTGTTCTTCGCTCTTTGTTATTTGTTCTTTGTTCTTTGTTCCTAGTTCCTGGTTTGGGTTCCGTTTTCCTTGTTCTTTGTTCTTTGCTCTTTGTTCCTAGTGAAATGAAATTAAATGAAAATCGCGTGTTGTCACAAGTAGGCTTCAAATGAAGTGAAAAGTGAAAAGTGCCTTATTCCTTGTTCCTTCTTCCATGTTCTGGGTTCCGTGTTCCGGGTTCCATGTTCCGTGTTCCTTTTACTATTTTCTTTGTTCTTTGTTCTTTGTTCCTGTTCCTGGTGCCTTGTTCTTTCTTCTTTCTTCTTTCTTCTTTCTTCTTTGTACCTTGTTCCTTGTTCCTTGTTCCTAGTTCCTGGTTCCGTTTACCTTGTTCTTTGCTCTTTGTTCCTAGTGCCTTTTTCCTTGTTCCTTGTTCTATGTTCCGTGTTCCGTGTTCCTTTTACTCTTTTCTTTGTTCTTTGTTCCTGGTTCCTGGTGCCTTGTTCTTTCTTCTTTCTTCCTGGTTCCTTGTTCCTAGTTCCTGGTTCCGTTTTCCTTGTACTTTGCTCTTTGTTCCTAGTGCCTTGTTCCTTGTTCCTTGTTCCTTGTTCCATGTTCCGTGTTCCGTGTTCCTTTTACGCTTTTCTTTGTTCTTTGTTGCTTATTTCCTCGTTCATTGTTCTTTGTTATGTGGTCTTTGTTCCTGGTTCCGTGCTCTTTGTTCCTGTTCCTTGTTCTTTGTTCTTTGTTCCTTGTTCCTTGTTCCTTGTTCCTTGTTCCTTGTTCTTTGTTCTTTGTCCTGTGTCTTTGTTCCGTATTCTTTGCTCTTTGTTCCGTTTTCTTTCTTCTTTGTTATTTGTTCTTTGTTCCTGGTTCCGTGTTCTTTGTTCCTTGTTCATTGTTCCTTGTTCACTGTTCTTTTTCCTTGTTCTTTGTTCCTTGTTTGTTGTTCCGTGTTCTTTGTTCCTACTTCCTAGTTGCTGGTCCCTGGTTCCGTTTCCCTTGTTCCTTGTTCCGTGTTCTGTGTTCTTTGTTCTTCGTTCTTTGTTATTTGTTGTTTGTTCCTAGTTCCTGGTTCCGTTTTCCTTGTTCTTTGTTCTTTGCTCTTTGTTCCTAGTGCCTTGTTCCTTGTTCCATGTTCCGTGTTCCGTGTTCCTTTTACTCTTTTCTTTGTTCTTTGTTCTTTGTCCTTTGTTCTTTCTTCTTTCTTCTTTCTTCTTACTTCCTTTTTCCTTGTTCCTAGTACCTAGTTCCTGGTTCCTGGTGCCGTTTTTCTTGTTCTTTGCTCTTTGTTCCTAGTGCCTTGTTCCTTGTTCATTGTTCCTTGTTCCATGTTCCGTGCTTCATGTTCCTTTTACTCTTTTCTTTGTTGTTAGTTCTTTGTTCTTTGTTCCTTGTTCCTTGTTCTTTATTCTTTGGTATTTGTTCTTTGTTCGTGGTTCCGTGTTCTTTGTTCCTTGTTCATTGTTTCTTGTTCCTTGTTCGTTGTTCTTTCTTCCGTGTTCGTTGTTCCTTGTTCCTTGTTCCTTGTCCTTTGTTCCTTGTTCCTTGTTCCTTGTTCCTTGTTCTGTGTTCCGTTTTCCTTGTTCTTTGTTGTTCGTTCTTTGTTATTTGTTGTTTGTTCCTAGTTCCTGGTTCCGTTTTCCTTGTTCTTTGTTCTTTGCTCTTTGTTCCTAGTGCCTTGTTCCTAGTTCCATGTTCCGTGTTCCGTGTTCCTTTTACTCCTTTCTTTGTTCTTTGTTCTTTGTTCTTTGTTCTTCCTTCTTTCTTCTTTCTTCTTTCTTCTTTCTTCTTTCATCTTTCTTCTTTCTTCTTTCTTCTTTCTTCTTTCTTCCTTGTTCCTTGTTCCTTCTACCTAGTTCCTAGTTCCTGGTTCCTGGTGCCGTTTTCCTGGTCCTTTGCTCTTTGTTCCTAGTCCCTTGTTCCTTGTTCATTGTTCCTTGTTCCATGTTCCGTGCTTCGTGTTCCTTTTACTCTTTTCTTTGTTCTTAGTTCTTTGTTCCTTGTTCCTTGTTCTTTATTCTTTGGTATTTGTTCTTTGTTCGTGGTTCCGTGTTCTTTGTTCCTTGTTCATTGTTTCTTGTTCCTTGTTCCTTGTTTTTTATTCTTTGGTATTTGTTCTTTGTTCGTGGTTCCGTGTTCTTTGTTCCTTGTTCATTGTTTCTTGTTCCTTGTTCGTTGTTCTTTCTTCCGTGTTCGTTGTTCCTTGTTCCTTGTTCCTTGTCCTTTGTTCCTTGTTCCTTGTTCCTTGTTCCTTGTTCTGTGTTCCGTCTTCCTTGTTCTTTGTTGTTCGTTCTTTGTTATTTGTTGTTTGTTCCTAGTTCCTGGTTCCGTTTTCCTTGTTCGTTGTTCTTTGCTCTTTGTTCCTAGTGCCTTGTTCCTTGTTCCATGTTCCGTGTTCCGTGTTCCTTTTACTCCTTTCTTTGTTCTTTGTTCTTTGTTCTTTGTTCTTCCTTCTTTCTTCTTTCTTCTTTCTTCTTTCTTCTTTCATCTTTCTTCTTTCTTCTTTCTTCTTTCTTCTTTCTTCCTTGTTCCTTGTTCCTTCTTCCTAGTTCCTAGTTCCTGGTTCCTGGTGCCGTTTTCCTGGTTCTTTGCTCTTTGTTCCTAGTCCCTTGTTCCTTGTTCATTGTTCCTTGTTCCATGTTCCGTGCTTCGTGTTCCTTTTACTCTTTTCTTTGTTCTTAGTTCTTTGTTCCTTGTTCCTTGTTCTTTATTCTTTGGTATTTGTTCTTTGTTCGTGGTTCCGTGTTCTTTGTTCCTTGTTCATTGTTTCTTGTTCCTTGTTTTTTATTCTTTGGTATTTGTTCTTTGTTCCTGGTTCCGTGTTCTTTGTTCCTTGCTCATTGTTTCTTGTTCCTTGTTCGTTGTTCTTTGTTCCGTGTTCTTTGTTCCTTATTTCTTGTTCTGTGTTCCGTTTTCCTTGTTCCTTGTTCTGTGTTCCGTTTTCCTTGTTCTTCGTTCTTTGTTCTTTGTTCCTGGTTCCGTGTTCTTTGTTCCTTGTTCATTGTTCAAATGAAGTTACTGTGAAAAGTGCCTTGTTCCTTGTTCCTTGTTCCTTGTTCCTTGTTCCATGTTCCGTGTTCCGTGTTCCTTTTACTCTTTTCTTTGTTCTTTGTTCCTGGTTCCTGTTGCCTTGTTCTTTGTTCTTTGTTCTTTGTTCTTTGTTCTTTGTTCTTTGTTCTTTATTCTTTGTTCTTTGTTCTTTGTGTGGTGTTCTTTGTTCTTTGTTCTTCGTTCCTTGTTCCTTGTTCCTTGTTCCTTGTCCTTTGTTCTTTCTTCTTTGTTCTTTGTTCCTAGTTCCTAGTTCCTGGTTTGGGTTCCGTTTTCCTTGTTCTTTGTTCTTTGCTCTTTGTTCCTAGTGAAATGAAATGAAATGAAATGAAATGAAAATCGCTTATTGTCACAAGTAGGCTTCAAATGAAGTTACTGTGAAAAGTGCCTTGTTCCTTGTTCCTTCTTCCTTGTTCCATGTTCCGTGTTCCGTGTTCCTTTTACTCTTTTCTTTGTTCTTTGTTCTTTGTTCCTGGTGCCTTGTTCTTTCTTCTTTCTTCTTTCTTCTTTCTTCTTTCTCCTTTCTTCTTTCTTCTTTCTTCTTTGTTCCTTGTTCCTTGTTCCTAGTTCCTGGTTCCTGGTTCCGTTTTCCTTGTTCTTTGTTCCATGCTCCGTGTTCCGTGTTCCGTGTTCCTTTTACTCTTTTCTTTGTTCTTTGTTCTTTGTTCCTGGTTCCTGATGCCTTGTTCTTTCTTCTTTCTTCTTTCTTCCTTGTTCCTTGTTCCATGTTCTTTGTTCCTTGTTCCTTGTTCCTTGTTCCTTGTTCCTTGTTCCTTGTTCATTGTTCCTTGTTCTTTGTTCCTTGTTCCTTTTTCTTTGTTCCTTGTTCTTTGTTCCTTGTTCCTTGTTCTGTGTTCCTTGTTCCTTGTTCCTTGTTCCATGTTCCCTGTTCCGTGTTCCTTGTTCCTTGTTCCTTGTTCCTTGTTCCTTGTTCCTTGTTCCATGTTCTGTGTTCCGTGTTCCTTGTTCCTTGTTCCTTGTTCCGTGTTCCTTGTTCCTTGTTCCTTGTTCCTTGTTCCATGTTCCGTGCTTCGTGTTCCTTTTACTCTTTTCTTTGTTCTTAGTTCTTTGTTCCTTGTTCCTTGTTCTTTATTCTTTGGTATTTGTTCTTTGTTCGTGGTTCCGTGTTCTTTGTTCCTTGTTCATTGTTTCTTGTTCCTTGTTCCTTGTTTTTTATTCTTTGGTATTTGTTCTTTGTTCCTGGTTCCGTGTTCTTTGTTCCTTGCTCATTGTTTCTTGTTCCTTGTTCGTTGTTCTTTGTTCCGTGTTCTTTGTTCCTTATTTCTTGTTCTGTGTTCCGTTTTCCTTGTTCCTTGTTCTGTGTTCCGTTTTCCTTGTTCTTCGTTGTTTGTTCTTTGTTCCTGGTTCCGTGTTGTTTGTTCCTTGTTCATTGTTCAAATGAAGTTACTGTGAAAAGTGCCTTGTTCCTTGTTCCTTGTTCCTTGTTCCATGTTCCATGTTCCGTGTTCCGTGTTCCTTTTACTCTTTTCTTTGTTCTTTGTTCCTGGTTCCTGTTGCCTTGTTCTTTCTTCTCTGTTCTTTGTTCTTTGTTCTTTGTTCTTTGTTCTTTATTCTTTGTTCTTTGTTCTTTGTGTGGAGTTCTTTGTTCTTTGTTCTTCGTTCCTTGTTCCTTGTTCCTTGTTCCTTGTCATTTGTTCTTTCTTCTTTGTTCTTTGTTCCTAGTTCCTAGTTCCTGGTTTGGGTTCCGTTTTCCTTGTTCTTTGTTCTTTGCTCTTTGTTCCTAGTGAAATGAAATGAAATGAAATGAAATGAAAATCGCTTATTGTCACAAGTAGGCTTCAAATGAAGTTACTGTGAAAAGTGCCTTGTTCCTTGTTCCTTCTTCCTTGTTCCATGTTCCGTGTTCCGTGTTCCTTTTACTCTTTTCTTTGTTCTTTGTTCCTGGTTCCTGTTGCCTTGTTCTTTCTTCTTTGTTCTTTGTTCTTTGTTCTTTGTTCTTTATTCTTTGTTCTTTGTTCTTTGTTCTTTGTGTGGTGTTCTTTGTTCTTTGTTCTTCGTTCCTTGTTCCTTGTTCCTTGTTCTTTATTCTTTGGTATTTGTTCTTTGTTCGTGGTTCCGTGTTCTTTGTTCCTTGTTCATTGTTTCTTGTTCCTTGTTCCTTGTTTTTTATTCTTTGGTATTTGTTCTTTGTTCCTGGTTCCGTGTTCTTTGTTCCTTGCTCATTGTTTCTTGTTCCTTGTTCGTTGTTCTTTGTTCCGTGTTCTTTGTTCCTTATTTCTTGTTCTGTGTTCCGTTTTCCTTGTTCCTTGTTCTGTGTTCCGTTTTCCTTGTTCTTCGTTCTTTGTTCTTTGTTCCTGGTTCCGTGTTCTTTGTTCCTTGTTCATTGTTCAAATGAAGTTACTGTGAAAAGTGCCTTGTTCCTTGTTCCTTGTTCCTTGTTCCATGTTCCGTGTTCCGTGTTCCTTTTACTCTTTTCTTTGTTCTTTGTTCCTGGTTCCTGTTGCCTTGTTCTTTGTTCTTTATTCTTTGTTCTTTGTTCTTTGTTCTTTGTTCTTTATTCTTTGTTCTTTGTTCTTTGTGTGGTGTTCTTTGTTCTTTGTTCTTCGTTCCTTGTTCCTTGTTCCTTGTCATTTGTTCTTTCTTCTTTGTTCTTTGTTCCTAGTTCCTAGTTCCTGGTTTGGGTTCCGTTTTCCTTGTTCTTTGTTCTTTGCTCTTTGTTGCTAGTGAAATGAAATGAAATGAAATGAAATGAAAATCGCTTATTGTCACAAGTAGGCTTCAAATGAAGTTACTGTGAAAAGTGCCTTGTTCCTTGTTCCTTCTTCCTTGTTCCATGTTCCGTGTTCCGTGTTCCTTTTACTCTTTTCTTTGTTCTTTGTTCTTTGTTCTTTGTTCTTTGTTCCTGGTGCCTTGTTCTTTCTTCTTTCTTCTTTCTTCTTTCTTCTTTCTCCTTTCTTCTTTCTTCTTTCTTCTTTGTTCCTTGTTCCTTGTTCCTAGTTCCTGGTTCCTGGTTCCGTTTTCCTTGTTCTTTGTTCCATGCTCCGTGTTCCGTGTTCCGTGTTCCTTTTACTCTTTTCTTTGTTCTTTGTTCTTTGTTCTTTGTTCCTGGTTCCTGATGCCTTGTTCTTTCTTCTTTCTTCTTTCTTCCTTGTTCCTTGTTCCATGTTCTTTGTTCCTTGTTCCTTGTTCCTTGTTCCTTGTTCCTTGTTCCTTGTTCATTGTTCCTTGTTCTTTGTTCCTTGTTCCTTTTTCTTTGTTCCTTGTTCTTTGTTCCTTGTTCCTTGTTCTGTGTTCCTTGTTCCTTGTTCCTTGTTCCATGTTCCGTGTTCCGTGTTCCTTGTTCCTTGTTCCTTGTTCCTTGTTCCTTCTTCCTTGTTCCATGTTCCGTGTTCCGTGTTCCTTGTTCCTTGTTCCTTGTTCCGTGTTCCTTGTTCCTTGTTCCTTGTTCCTTGTTCCTTGTTCCATGTTCCGTGTTCCGTGTTCCTTTAATCTTTTCTTGCTCTTTGTTCCTTGTTCTTCGTTCTTTGTTCTTTGTTCCTGGTTCCTTGTTCTTTGTTCCTTGTTCATTGTTCAAATGAAGTTACTGTGAACAGTGCCTTGTTCCTTGTTCCGTGTTCCATGTTCCGTGTTCCTTTTACTCTTTTCTTTGTTCTTTGTTCTTTGTTCCTGGCTCCTGGTGCCTTGTTCTTTCTTCTTTCTTTTTTCTTCTTTCTTCTTTCTTCTTTCTTCTTTCTTCTTTCTTCTTTGTTCCTTGTTCCTTGTTCCTTGTTCCTTGTTCCTTGTTCCTAGTTCCTGGTTCCTGGTTCCGTTTTCCTTGTTCTTTGCTCTTTGTTCCTAGTGCCTTTTTCCTTGTTCCTTGTTCCTTGTGCCTTGTTCCATGTTCCGTGTTCCGTGTTCCTTTTACTCTTTTCTTTGTTCTTTGTTCCTGATTCCTGGTGCCTTGTTCTTTCTTCTTTCTTCTTTCTTCCTTGTTGCTTGTTCTTTGTTCCTTGTTGCTTGTTCTTTGTTCCTTGTTCCGTGTTCCTTGTTCCTTGTTCCTTGTTCCTTGTTCATTGTTTATTGTTCATTGTTCTTTGTTCTTTGTTCCTTGTTCCTTGTTCCTTGTTCCTTGTTCCTTATTCCTTATTCTTTGTTCCATGTTCCGTGTTCCGTGTTCCTTTATTCTTTTATTTGCTCTTTGTTCCGTGTTCTTCGTTCTTTGTTCTTTCTTCCTGGTTCCTTGTTCTTTGTTCCTTGTTCAATGTTCAAATGACGTTATTGTGAAAAGTGCCTTGTGCCTTGTTCCATGTTCCGTGTTCCGTGCTCCTTTTACTCATTTCTTTGTTCTTTGTTCTTTGTTCCTGGTTCTTGGTGCCTTGTTCTTTCTTCTTTCTTCTTTCTTCTTTCTTCTTTCTTCTTTCTTTTTTCTTCTTTCCTCTTTCTTCTTTCTTCTTTATTCTTTATTCTTTATTCTTTCTTCTTCTTTGTTCCTTGTTCTTTGTTCTTTGTTTGGTGTTCTTTGTTCTTTGTTCTTCGTTCCTTGTTCTTTGTTCTTTGTTCCTAGTTCCTGGTTTGGGTTCCGTTCCCATTGTTCTTTGTTCTGCTTTCTTTGTTCTTCGCTCTTTGTTATTTGTTCTTTGTTCTTTGTTCCTAGTTCCTGGTTTGGGTTCCGTTTTCCTTGTTCCTTGTTCCATGTTCCGTGTTCCGTGTTCCTTTTACTCTTTTCTTTGTTCTTTGTTCCTGGTTCCTGTTGCCTTGTTCTTTCTTCTTTCTTCTTTCTTCTTTCTTCCTTGTTCCTAGTTCCTGGTTCCTGGTTCCGTTTTCCTTGTATTTTGCTCTTTGTTCCTAGTGCCTTGTTCCTTGTTCCTTGTTCCTTGTTCCATGTTCCGTGTTCCGTGTTCCTTTTACGCTTTTCTTTGTTCTTTGTTCTTTGTTGCTTATTTCCTCGTTCTTTGTTCTTTGTTATGTGGTCTTTGTTCCTGGTTCCGTGTTCTTTGTTCCTTGTTCCTTGTTCTTTGTTCCTTGTTCCTTGTTCCTTGTTCCTTGTTCCTTGTTCTTTGTTCTTTGTCCTGTGTCTTTGTTCCGTATCCTTTGTTCTTTGTTCCATGTTCTTTCTTCTCTGTTATTTGTTCTTTGTTCCTGGTTCCGTGTTCTTTGTTCCTTGTTCATTGTTCCTTGTTCACTGTTCTTTTTCCTTGTTCTTTGTTCCTTGTTTGTTGTTCCGTGTTCTTTGTTCTTTGTTCCTACTTCCTAGTTGCTGGTTCCTGGTTCCGTTTCCCTTGTTCCTTGTTCCGTGTTCTGTGTTATTTGTTCTTCGTTCTTTGTTATTTGTTGTTTGTTCCTAGTTCCTGGTTCCGTTTTCCTTGTTCTTTGTTCTTTGCTCTTTGTTCCTAGAGCCTTGTTCCTTGCTCCTTGTTCTTTGTTCTTTGTCCTGTGTCTTTGTTCCGTATTCTTTGTTCTTTGTTCCGTGTTCTTTCTTCTCTGTTATTTGTTCTTTGTTCCTGGTTCCGTGTTCTTTGTTCCTTGTTCATTGTTCCTTGTTCACTGTTCTGTTTCCTTGTTCTTTGTTCCTTGTTTGTTGTTCCGTGTTCTTTGTTCTTTGTTCCTACTTCCTAGTTGCTGGTTCCTGGTTCCGTTTCCCTTGTTCCTTGTTCCGTGTTCTGTGTTATTTGTTCTTCGTTCTTTGTTATTTGTTGTTTGTTCCTAGTTCCTGGTTCCGTTTTCCTTGTTCTTTGTTCTTTGATCTTTGCTCCTAGTGCCTTGTTCCTTGCTCCTTGTTCTTTGTTCTTTGTCCTGTGCCTTTGTTCCTAGTGCCTTGTTCCTTGTTCCATGTTCCGTGTTCCGTGTTCCTTTTACTCTTTTCTTTGTTCTTTCTTCTTTCTTCTTTCTTCTTTCTTCTTTCTTCTTTCTTCTTTCTTCTTCTCTTCCTTGTTCTTTGTTCCTTGTTCCTAGTTCCTAGTTCCTGGTTCCTGGTGCCGTTTTCCTGGTTCTTTGCTCTTTTTTCCTAATGCTTTGTTCCTTGTTCATTGTTCCTTGTTCCATGTTCCGTGCTTCATGTTCCTTTTACTCTTTTCTTTGTTCTTAGTGCTTTGTTCTTTGTTCCTTGTTCCTTGTTCTTTATTCTTTGGTATTTGTTCTTTGTTCCTGGTTCCGTGTTCTTTGTTCCTTGTTCATTGTTTCTTGTTCCTTGTTCGTTGTTCTTTGTTCCGTGTTCGTTGTTCCTTGTTCCTTGTCCTTTGTTCCTTGTTCCTTGCTCCTTGTTCTGTGTTCCGTTTTCCTTGTTCTGTGTTCTTTGTTCCTTGTTCCTTGTGCTTTGTTCCTTGTTCCTTGTTCCTTGTTCTTTGTTCTGTGTTCCGTTTTCCTTGTTCTTTGTTCTTTGTTCTTTATTCTTTGTTCCTAGTTTCTAGTTTCTAGTTACTGGTTCCGTTTCCTTGTTCTTTGTTCTTTGCTATTTGTTCTTCGTGCCTTGTTCCTTGTTCCTTATTCCTTGTTCCATGTTCCGTGTTCCGTGTTCCGTGTTCCTTTAAACTTTTCTTTGCTCTTTGTTCCTTGTTCTTCGTTCTTGTTCTTTGTTCTTTGTTCTTTGTTCCTGGTTCCGTGTTCTTTGTTCCTTGTTCATTGTTCAAATGAAGTTACTGTGAAAAGTGCCTTGTTATTTGTTCCTTGTTCCTTGTTCCATGTTCTGTGTTCCGTGTTCCGTGTTCCTTTTACTCTTTTCTTTGTTCTTTGTTCCTGGTTCCTGGTGCCTTGTTCTTTCTTCTTTCTTCTTTCTTCTTTCTTCTTTCTTCTTTCTTCTTTCTTCTTTCTTCTTTCTTCTTTCTTCTTTCTTCTTTCTTCTTTCTTCTTTCTTCTTTCTTCTTTGTGTGGTGTTCTTTGTTCTTTGTTCTTCGTGCCATGTTCCTTGTTCCTTGTCCTTTGTTCTTTCTTCTTTGTTCTTTGTTCCTAGTTCCTAGTTGCTGGTTCCTGGTTCCGTTCCCCTTGTTCTTTGTTCCGCTTTCTTTGTTCTTCGCTCTTTGTTATTTGTTCTTTGTTCTTTGTTCCTAGTTCCTGGTTTGGGTTCCGTTTTCCTTGTTCTTTGTTCTTTGTTCCTAGTTCCTGGTTTGGGTTCCGTTTTCCTTGTTCTTTGTTCTTTGCTCTTTGTT
>NC_092738.1:1349975-1357475 GCF_047496885.1 Scyliorhinus torazame
CTCTCTCACACACTCTCTCTCACACACTCTCTCTCCCACACACACTCTCTCACACACACTCTCTCACACTCTCTCCCTCACACACTCTCGCACACACACTCTCCCACACACACACTCTCTATCACACACTCTCTCTCACACACTCTCTCTCTCACACACACTCTCTCTCACACACTCTCGCACACACTCTCTCTCACACTCTCACACACTCTCTCTCACACACACTCTCGCACACACACTCTCACACACTCTCTCACACACACTCTCTCTCACACACTCTCTCTCACACACACTCTCTCTCACACACTCTCGCACACACTCTCTCACACACACACACTCTCCCGCCCAGGAGTACGGATGGTCCTGCAGCACCCTTCTCTTCCCTACGGCTGAGAGTGGTTTAGGTAGTTTCATGTTGTCAGGGGGGTTATTACACCATGTACCCTACAACCAGGAACTGTCTTAATCACCTCAGTTGACGTGCATCCCTCGGGAGACCAACTCCGGGCCCTGATGGACGCTGCGACCCGCATGGTGAAGGGGTGGGGTTGGGTTTTGGGGAGCGTGGGGGTTGGGGAGAGGGATGGGGGTTTCAGAGGGGTTGGGATGGTAGCGGAGGTGGGGGGAGAGATGGGGGGGGTTTTCTGGATATCTGGGGGAGGCCGGGTAACCCTTGGTGGGTTTCAATGACATTGTACCCAGAGTCCCCGGGCTCCCCTTCAATCCCCTCAGCCCTTCCCCCTCCCCGCCCCCCTCCCCCCTCCCCTCAGCCCTCCTCCTCCACCTCCCCTCACCCCTCCCCTGCCCTCAGCCCTCCACCTCCGCCTCCCCTCAGACCACCCCCTCCCCTCACCCCTCCCCTTCCCCTCACCTCACCCCCTCCCCTCACCCCTCCACCTCCACCTCCCCTCACCCCTCCCCTCACCCCTCCCCCTCCCCTCAGCCCTCCCCCTCCAGCTCCCGTCCCCAAACCACCTCCCCTCCCCCACCACCTCTCCTCCCCCTCCCCCTCTCCTCCCCCTCGACCTCCCCTCTTCCTCCACCTCCCCTCCCCCCTCCACCTCCCCTCGCCCCTTCCCCTCCCCTCACCCCGCCCCTTCACCTACCCCCTCCACCTCCCCTTCCCTTCTCCTCAACTTTCCCACTCCACCTCCCCTCCCCCCGTCACCCTTCCCCTCTTCACCTCCCGCCCTCCACATTCCCTCCACCTTCCGTCCCATCAACCCCCCCCTCCCCTCAACCGTACCCCACCCCTACCCTCAACCCTCCCCCTCCACCTCCCCTCCCCCCTCCACATTCCGTTCCCTACCTCAATCCTTCCCCTCCCCACTCCTCCCCTCACCCCTCCACCTCGCCCCTCATTGGCGGACCGGCAGCCGGGGTAGTGAGACCGTCCGCAGGCTGGCTTGGAGCTGAGAAACTGCGCCGTTGGGGAGTGAAGGGGGATTGAGGAGAGTGAGGGGGTGAGGGGGGACTGAGGGGAGTGAGGGGGGATTGAGGGGATTGAGGGGGAGTGAGGGGGGATTGAGGAGAGTGAGGGGGTGAGGGGGGACTGAGGGGAGTGAGGGGGGATTGAGGGGATGGAGGGGGAGTGAGGGGGGATTGAGGAGAGTGAGGGGGTGAGGGGGGACTGAGGGGAGTGAGGGGGGATTGAGGGGATGGAGGGGGAGTGAGGGGGGATTGAGGAGAGTGAGGGGGCGCGGGGGGACTGAGGGGAGTGAGGGGGGATTGAGGGGATGGAGGGGGAGTGAGGGGGGATTGAGGAGAGTGAGGGGGTGAGGGGGGACTGAGGGGAGTGAGGGGGGATTGAGGGGATGGAGGGGGGAGTGAGGGGGGGATTGAGGAGAGTGAGGGGGCGCGGGGGGACTGAGGGGAGTGAGGGGGGATTGAGGGGATGGAGGGGGGGTGAGGGGGGATTGAGGGGATGGAGGGGGAGTGAGGGGGATTGAGGAGAGTGAGGGGGCGAGGGGGGACTGAGGGGAGTGAGGGGAGATTGAGGGGATGGAGGGGGAGTGAGGGCGGATTGAGGAGAGTGAGGGGGGACTGAGGGGGGATTGAGGGGATTGAGGGGGAGGTGATGGGGGATTGAGGAGAGTGAGGGGGTGAGGGGGGACTGAGGGGAGTGAGGGGGGATTGAGGGGATGGAGGGGGAGTGAGGGGGGATTGAGGAGAGTGAGGGGGTGAGGGGGGACTGAGTGGAGTGAGGGGGAATTCAGGGGATGGAGGGGAGTGAGGGGGGATTGAGGAGAGTGAGGGGGAACTGAGGTGAGTGAAGGGGAGTGCGGGAGAATTGAGGGGATGGAGGGCGAATGAGGGGGACTGAGGGGAGTGAAGGGGAGTGAGGGGGGATTGAGGGGATGGAGGGGGAGTGAGGGGGGACTGAGGGGAGTGAGGGGCTGAGGGGGGACTGAGGGGAGTGAAGGGGAGTGAGGGGGATTAAGGGGATGGAGGGGGAGTTGGGGGGTAAGGGGGGTTTGAGGGGTGTGAAGGGGTAGTGAGGCGGAGTGAGCGGGAGTAAGGGGGGATTGAGGGGAAGTGAGGGGTGGGTGAGGGGGGGACTGAGGGGAGTGAAGGGGGTGAGGGGGGACTTAGGGGAGTGAGGGGGTGAGAGGGGACTGAGGGGAGTGGAGGGGAGTGAGGGGGGACTGAGGGGGAGTGGAGGGGAGTGAGGGGGGACTGAGGGGAGTGAGGGGGTGAGAGGGGACTGAGGGGAGTGAAGGGGGGGTGAGGGGGGACTGAGGGGAGTGAGGGGGTGAGAGGGGACTGAGGGGAGTGGAGGGGAGTGAGGGGAGATTGAGGGGATGGAGGAGGAGTGAGGGGGATTGAGGGTAGTGAGGGGGTGAGAGGGGACTGAGGGGAGTGGACGGGAGTGAGGGGAGATTGAGGGGATGGAGGGGGGAGTGAGGGGGATTGAGGGGAGTGAGGGGGAGGGTGAGAGGGGACTGACGGGAGTGAGGGAGATTGAGGGGGAGTGAGGGGGATTGAGGGGAGTGAGGGGGTGAGAGGGGACTGACGGGAGTGAAGGGAGTGAGGGGAGATTGAGGGGATGGAGGGGGAGTGAGGGGGATTGAGGGGAGTGAGGGAGTGAGAGGGGGACTGAGGGGATGGAGGGGGGATTGAGGGGAGTGAAGGGGTGAGAGGGGACTGAGGGGATGGAGGGGGGTGGGGGGGATTGAGGGGAGTGAGGGGGTGAGGGGGATTGAGGGGATGGAGGGGGAGTGAGGGGGGCTGAGGGGAGTGAGGGGGTGAGGGGGGACTGAGGGGAGTGAAGGGGAGTGAGGGGGGATTAAGGGGATGGAGGGGGGAGTGGGGGGTCCTGAGGGGAGTGGAGGGGAGTGAGGGGGGACTGAGGGGGATGGAGGGGGGTGAGGCGAGTGAGGAGGGGTGGAGTGTTGGATAGGAGTAGGGCCGGTGAAGGATCCTTTACGGGACAGGGGGCGAATCCAGCCGCAGTCCGGGGCACAGGCGTTCCAATGGGCCTCTGGTGAGGGGTGGATATTGTTCTCTGGGGCTGGAAGCCAGGTAGGTTGCTGTTTTCATGGATGTTCAATTGTAATAAAGACTCGACTGTTTTTTTCTGTCTCTGTCTCTCTCTCTCTCTCTCTGTCTCTCTGTCTCTCTCTGTCCATCTCTCTGTCTCTCTCTCGCACTCGCTCTCTGTCTCTCTCTCTCTCTCTCTCTGTCTCTCTGTCTCTCTCTCTCTCTGTCTCTCTCTCTCTCTCTGTCTCTCTCTGTTTCCTCTGACTCTCTCTCCCTCTCTCTCTCTCTGTCTCTCTCTCTCTCTCTCTGTCTCTCTGTCTCTCTGTCTCTCTGTCTCTGTCTCTCTGTCTCTCTCTCTGTCTCTCTCACTCTGTCTCTCTGTCTCTCTCTCTCTGTCTATCTCTCTGTCTCTCGCACTCGCTCTCTGTCTCTCTCTCTCGCTCTGTCTCTGTCTCTCACTCTGTCTCTCTGTCTCTCTCTGTCTATCTCTCTGTCTCTCGCCACTCGCTCTGTCTCTCTCCCTGTCTCTCTTTCTGTCTGTCTCTCTCTGTGTGTCTCTCTCTCTCAATCTCTCTGTCTCTCTCTCTCTGTCTCCCTCTCTCGCTCTCTCTCTCTGTGTCTCTCTCTCAATCTCTCTGTCTCTCTCTCTCTGTCTCCCTCTCTCTCTCTCTCTCTGTCTTTCACTCTCTCTCTGCCTTTCTCTCTCTGTCTCTCTGTCTCAGTCTCTCTCTGTCTCTTTCTCTGTCTCTCTCTGTCTCTCTGTCTCTCTCTGTCTCTTTCTCTGTTTCGCTCTGTCTCTCTCTCTCTGTCTCTGCTTCTATCTCTCTGTCTCTGTCTCTCTCTCTCACTGTCTCTCTCTCTGCCTCTCTCTCTGCCTCTCTCTCTGCCTCTCTCTGCTTCTCTGTCTCTCTCTGTCTCTGTTTCTATCTCTGTCTCTCTCTCTGTCTCTGTCTCTCTGTCACTCTCTGTCTCTGTCACTTTCTCTGTCTCGCTCTATCTCTCTCTGTGTCTGTCTCCCTTTCAGTCTCTCTCTCCCTCTCTCTCTCTCTCTGTCTCTCTGCCTCGCGCTGTCTCGCTCTCTGTCCCACTCTCTCTGTCTCTCACTGTCTCTCTCTCTGCCTCTCTCTCTCTCTGTCTCTCTCTCTGTCTCTCTCTCTCTGTCTCCCTCACTCTCCCATTCTCTCTCTCTGTCTCTCTCTCTCTCTCTCCCTCGTTCTTGTAATATTCAAATTTTAATGTTTTATTTTAACCTAGACTTGAATTTAATTTCTCTGTGTGCCTGTCTCTCTCTCTGTCTCCGTTTTTTCTCTCTAGCTCTTGAACACACACTCTGTCTCCCCACTCCGGTCTCTCCCTCCCTCGTTCTCTAATGATCATTTTTAAATATTTGCTTTCAACCTAGCCTTGAATTTATTTGCTGTGTGTGCGTGTCTGTCTCTCTCTGCCTTTCCTCACTCTCGGTATCTCTCCCTTGCTCGTTCTTACATGATCATTTTTCTAATATTAAAGTTTAACCTGGCCTTTATTATGTGTGTGTGGGTCGCTATATTTCTGTTTCTCTCTGTCTCTCTGTCGTTCTGTAATAATTCCATGTTAAATATTTAATTTAAACATAGACTTGAATTTATTGTCTGTGTTACTCTCTCTCTCTCTCTCTATGTCTTTTTCTCTCTCTGTCTCTCTCTGTGTGTCTCTCTTTCTATGTCTTTCTCTCTCTCTGTCTCTCTCTCTATGTCTTTCTCTCTCTATGTCTCTCTCTCTCTCTCTCTCTTTCTCTCTCTCTGTCTCTCTCTCTGTCTTTCTCTCTCTCTGTCTCTCTGTCTCTCTCTCTATGTCTCTCTCTCTATGTCTTTCTCTCTCTCTGTCTCTCTCTCTATGTCTCTCTCTCTCTCTCTATGTCCTTCTCTCTCTCTCTCTCTCTCTGACACTCTCTCTATGTCTCTCTCTCTCTATCTCTTTCTCTCTCTTTGTCTCTCTCTCTATGTCTCTCTCTCTCTCTCTATGTCCTTCTCTCTCTCTCTCTCTCTCTGTCTCTCTCTCTATGTCTTTCTCTCTCTGTGTCTCTCTCTGTCTCTTCTCTCTCTCCCTCTCTGTCTCTCTCTCTATGTCTTTCTCGCTCTCTGTCTCTCTCTCTGTCTCTCTCTCTCTCTCTCCCTGTCTCTCTCTCTGTCTCTCTGTCTCTCTCTCTGTCTCTCTCTCTCTATGTCGCTCTGTCTCTCTGTCTCTCTCTCTGTCACTCTGTCTCTCTCTATGTCTATCTCCTTGTCTCTCTCTTTTTCTCTCTATCTCTGTCTGTCTCTCTCCCTCGTTCTCCAATGATCATTTTTTAATTGCTTAATTTTAACTTGGCCTTGACGTTATTCTGCGTGTCTGTCTCTCTCTTGCTCTCTCTCTCTCTCGCTCTCTTTCTATCTCACTATCTCTCTCTCTTTCTCAATCTGTCTGTCTCTCTCTTTGTCTCCTCTCTTTCTCTCTCTCTTTTTCTCCCTTGTTCTCTAATGCTAATTTTTTAAAATATTTAATTTAAACCCGGCCTTGCCTTTAGTCTGTGTGGGTGTCTCGCACACACGCTCTCTCTCTCACAGTCTCTCTCACTGTCTCTCTCTCTCTGCAGGTCTCTCTATGTCTCTCTCTCTCTCTCTCTGTCTCTCTTCTCTGTCTCTCTCTCTCTCTGTCTCTCCCTCTGTCTCTCTCTCTGTCTCGCTCTGTCTCTCTCGCTCTCTGTCTCTCTCGCTCTCTCTCTCTGTCTCTCTCTCTGTCTCTCTCTCTCTGTCACCCTCTCCCTCTCTCTCTCTCTCCGTTTCTCTCTCTGTCTCTCTCTCTGTCTCTCTCTCTGTCTCTCTCTCTCTGTCTCTGTCTCTCTCTCTCTGTCTCTCACTCTCTGTCTCTGTCTCTCTCTCTCTCTCTCTGTCTCTCTCTCCCTGTCTCTCTCTCTTTCTTTCTGCTCTCTGTCTCTCTCTCTGTCTCTCTCTCTGTCTCTCTCCCTGTCTCTCTCTCTCTCTGTCTCTCTCTCTCTGTCCCCCTCTCCCTGTCTCTCTCTCTCTCTTTCTCTCTGTCTCTCTCTCGCTGTCTCTCTCTCTCTCTGTCTCTCTCTCTCTCTCTTTCTCTCTCTGTCTCTCTCTCTCTCTCTGTCTCTCTCTGTCTCTCTCTGTGTGTCTCTCTCTGGCTGCCCCTCTCTCTCTCCTCCTCCTCTCTGCCTCTCTCTCTCTCTGTCTCTCACTCTGTCTCTCTCTGTCTCTCTCTCTCTGTCTGTCTCTCTCTCTCTCTCCTCCTACTCCCTGTCTCTCTCTCTCTCTCTCTCTGTCTCTCTGTCTCTCTCTGTCTCTCTCTCTCTCTCCCTCTCTCTAGAGAAAGGGAGAGAATAGAGAGAGAGAGAATAGAGAGAGAGAGAGAATAGAGAGAGAGAGGATAGAGAGAGGGAGAGAATAGAGAGAGAGGGAGAATAGAGAGAGAGAGAATAGAGAGAGAGAGAGAATAGAGAGAGAATAGAGAGAGAGGGGGAGAATAGAGAGAGGGAGAGATTAGAGAGAGAAGGAGATTAGAGAGAGCCAGAATATAGAGAGAGAGAGAATAGAGAGAGGGAGAATCGAGAGAGAGAGAGAATAGAGAGAGAGAGAATAGAGACAGGGAGAATAGAGAGAGAGGGAATAGAGAGAGAGGGAGAATAGAGAGAGAGAGAGAATAGAGAGAGAAGGAGATTAGAGAGAGCCAGAATATAGAGAGAGAGAGAATAGAGAGAGGGAGAGAATAGAGGGAGAATAGAGAGAGAGAGGGAGAATAGAGAGAGGGAGAGAATAGAGAGAGAAGGAGATTAGAGAGAGCCAGAATATAGAGAGAGAGAGAATAGAGAGAGGGAGAGAATAGAGAGAGGGAGAATAGAGAGAGAGAGAATAGAGAGAGAGGGAGAATCGAGAGAGAGAGAATAGAGAGAGAGAGAGAGAATAGAGAGAGAGAGGGAGAATAGAGAGAGAGCGAGAATAGAGAGAGAGAGAGAATAGAGAGAGAGAGAATAGAGAGAGA
>NC_092738.1:1387475-1392475 GCF_047496885.1 Scyliorhinus torazame
TTCACAGCTCCAGGGTCCCAGGTTCGATTCTGGCTTGGGTCACTGTCTGTGCGGAGTCTGCACATCCTCCCCGTGTGTGCGTGGGTTTCCTCCGGGTGCTCCGGTTTCCTCCCACAGTCCAAAGTCCAAAGATGTGCAGGTTAGGTGGATTGGCCATGGTAAATTGCCCTTAGTGTCCAAAATTGCCCTTAGTGTTGGGTGGGGTTACTAGGTTGTGGGGATAGGGTGGAGGTGTTGACCTTGGGTAGGGTGCTCGTCCCAAGAGCCGGTGCAGACTCGATGGGCTGAATGGCCTCCTTCTGCACTGTAAATTCTATGATATCTATCTACCTATCTATATATATATCTGTATCTATCTATCTATAAGTCTATCTCTTTCTCTGTATCTGTCTATCTATAAGTCTATTTCTCTCTGTGTATCTATCTAGCTATAAGTCTATCTCTCTCTCTGTATCTATGTATCTATCTATCTATTTTTCTGTAAGTATATCTCTTTATATCTATCTACCTATCTATCTATATCTGTATCTATCTATCTATCTATAAGTCTATCTCGCTCTCTCTGTATCTATCTATCAGTCAATCTCTCTCTCTGTATCTCTCTATCTATAAGTCTATCTATCTATCTATAAGTCTATCTCTTTCTCTGTATCTGTCTATCTATAAGTCTATTTCTCTCTCTGTATCTATCTAGCTATAACTCTATCTCGGTCTCTATATCTCTCTATCTCTCTATCTATCTATCCATATATCTATGTATCTATCTATCTATAAGTCTATCTCTCTCTCTGTATCTATCTATCTATCTATCTATATCTGTATCTATCTGTCTATGTATAAGTCTATCTCTCTCTCTGTATCTATCTATCTATCTATAAGTATATCTCTTTATATCTATCTACCTATCTATCTATATCTGTATCTATCTGTCTATCTATAAGTCTATCTCTCTCTCTGTTTCTATCTATCTATCTAATTCTGTATCTATCTGTCTATCTATAAGTCTATCTCTCTCTCTGTATCTATGTATCTATCTATCTATCTATCTGTAATTATATATCTTTATATCTATCTACCTATCTATCTATATCTGTATCTATCTGTCTATCTATAAGTGTATCTCTTTATATCTATCTACCTATCTATCTATATCTGTATCTATCTATCTATATATCTATCTATTTTTAAGTCTATCTCTCTATGTATCTATCTATCAATAAGTCTATCTCTCTCTCTGTATCTATCTATCTACCTATCTCTCTCTATATATATATCTATCTATCTGTCTATCGTTTATCTATCTTTCTATCTATGTATCTATCGTCTGTCTATCTATATCTATCTACCTATCTATTTATCTATCTGTCTATCTATCTATCTGTCTGTCTATCTATCTGTCTATCTATCTGTCTATCCATCTATCTATCTATCTCTCTATCTATCTATCTATCTATCTATAAGTCTCTCTCTCTCTCTGTATCTATCTATCTATAAGTATATCTCTTTATATCTATCTACCTATCTATCTATATCTGTATCCATCTGTCTATCTATAAGTCTATGTCTCTCTCTGTTTCTATCTATCTATCTATCTATATCTGTATCTATCTGTCTATCTATAAGTCGATCTCCCTCTCTTTATCTATCTGTCTATCTATAAGTATATCTCTTTATATCTATCTACCTATCTATCTATATCTGTATCTATCTGTCTATCCATAATTCGATCTCCCTCTCTGTATCTATCTGTCTATCTATAAGTATATCTCTTTATATCTATCCAACTATCTATCTATATCTGTATCTATCTGTCTATCTATAAGTCTCTCTCTCTCTCTGTATCTATCTATCTATCTATAAGTATATCTCTTTATATCTATCTATCTATATCCGTGTCTATCTGTCTATCTATATTACACAGAGGGTAGTGGGTGCCTGGAACTCGCTACCGGAGGAGGTGGTGGATGCAGGGACGATAGTGACATTTAAGGGGCATCTTGACAAATACATGAATAGGAAGGGAATGGAGGGATACGGACCCAGGAAGTGTAGAAGATTGTAGTTTAGACGGGCAGCATGGTCGGCACGGGCTTGGAGGGCCGAAGGGCCTGTTCCTGTGCTGTACATTTCTTTGTTCTTTGTTGTCTATCTATAAGTCTATCTCTCTCTCTGTATCTATCTATCTATCTATAAGTATATACCTTTATATCTATCCACCTATCTATCTATATCTGTATCTATCTGTCTATCTATAAGTCTCTCTCGCTCTGTATCTATCTATCTATAGGTATATCTCTTTATATCTATCTACCTATTTATCTATATCTGTATCTATCTGTCTATCTATAAGTCTATCTGTCTCTCTCTTTCTATCTATCTATAAGTATATATCTTTATATCTATCCACCTATCTATCTATATCTGTGTCTATCTATAAGTCTATCTCTCTCTCTGTATTTATCTATCTATCCATAAGTATATCTCTTTATATCTATCTACCTATCTATCTATATCTGTATCTGTCTGTCTATCTATAAGTCTATCTATCTCTCTGTATCTATCTATCCATAAGTATATCTCTTTATATCTATCCACCTATCAATCTATATCTGTATCTATCTATCTATCTATAAGTCTATCTCTCTCTCTGTTTCTATCTATCTATCTATAAGTCTATCTCTCTCTCTGTATCTATCTATCTATCTATAAGTATATCTCTTTATATCTATATACCTATCTATCTATATCTGTATCCATCTGTCTATCTATAAGTCTATCTCTCTCTCTGTTTCTATCTATCTATCTATCTATCTATATCTGTATCTATCTGTCTATCTATAAGTCGATCTCCCTCTCTTTATCTATCTGTCTATCTATAAGTATATCGCTTTATATCTATCTACCTATCTATCTATATCTGTACCTATCTGTCTATCTATAAGTCGATCTCCCTCTCTGTATCTATCTGTCTATCTATAAGTATATCTCTTTATATCTATCCAACTATCTATCTATATCTGTATCTATCTGTCTATCTATAAGTCTCTCTCTCTCTCTGTATCTATCTATCTATCTATAAGTATATCTCTTTATATCTATCTACCTATCTATCTATATCTGTACCTATCTGTCTATCTTTAAGTCGATCTCCCTCTCTGTATCTATCTGTCTATCTATAAGTATATCTCTTTATATCTATCTATATCTGTATCTATCTGTCTATCTATAAGTCGATCTCCCTCTCTGTATATATCTGTCTATCTATAAGTATATCTCTTTATATCTATCTATCTATCTATATCTGTATCTATCTCTCTATCTATAAGTCTATCTATCTCTCTGTATCTATCTATCTATAAGTATATCTCTTTATATCTATATACCTATCTATCTATATCTGTATCTATCTCTCTATCTATAAGTCTACCTCTCTCTCTGTATCTATCTATCAAAAAGTATATCTCTTTATATCTATCTATCTATCTATCTATATCTGTATCTGTCTCTCTATCTATACGTCTATCTCTCTCTCTGTATCTATCTATATATCTATAAGTATATCTCTTTATATCTATCTACCTATCTATCTATATCTGTATCTATCTCTCTATCTATAAGTCTCTCTCTCTCTCTGTATCTATCTATATATCTATAAGTATATATCTTTATATCTATCTACCTATCTATCTATATCTGTATCTATCTCTCTATCTATAAGTCTCTCTCTCTCTGTGTATCTATCTATCTATCTATAAGTATATCTCTTTATATCTATCTACCTATCTATCTATATCTGTACCTATCTGTCTATCTATAAGTCGATCTCCCTCTCTGTATCTATCTGTCTATCTATAAGTATATCTCTTTATATCTATCTATTTATCTATCTATATCTGTATCTATCTGTCTATCTATAAGTCGATCTCCCTCTCTGTATCTATCTGTCTATCTATAAGTATATCTCTTTATATCTATCTATCTATCTATATCTGTATCTATCTCTCTATCTATAAGTCTATCTATCTCTCTGTATCTATCTATCTATAAGTATATCTCTTTATATCTATATACCTATCTATCTATATCTGTATCTATCTCTCTATCTATAAGTCTACCTCTCTCTCTGTATCTATCTATCTATAAGTATATCTCTTTATATCTATCTATCTATCTATCTATATCTGTATCTGTCTCTCTATCTATACGTCTATCTCTCTCTCTGTATCTATCTATATATCTATAAGTATATCTCTTTATATCTATCTACCTATCTATCTATATCTGTATCTATCTGTCTATCTATAAGTCTCTCTCTCTCTCTGTATCTATCTATCTATCTATAAGTATATCTCTTTATATCTATCTACCTATCTATCTATATCTGTATCTATCTCTCTATCTATAAGTCTACCTCTCTCTCTGTATCTATCTATCTATAAGTATATCTCTTTATAATCTATCCATCTATCTATCTATCTATCTATATCTGTATCTATCTCTCTATCTATAAGTCTATCTCTCTCTCTGTTTCTATCTATCTATCTATAAGTATATCTCTTTATATCTATCTATCTATCTATATCTGTATCTATCTGTCTATCTATAAGTCTATCTCTCTCTCTGTATCTATCTATATATCTATAAGTATATCTCTTTATATCTATCTACCTATCTATCTATATCTGTATCTATCTGCCTATCTATAAGTCGATCTCCCTCTCTGTATCTATCTATCTATATCTGTATCTATCTGTCTATCTATAAGTCTACCTCTCTCTCTGTATCTATCTCTCCATCTCTTCCCTTCTCTCTCTCATACAGAGAGCTTCCTGGGGTCTGGTGCTCAGCTTCCGAGACATTTCCCCTGTGCCAGATCCTCGAGGCAACCCCCCCCCCCCCCCCCCGGGATCCGGTTTATCGGCGGGGAGGAGGAGGGTGGGGAGAGGAAGGAGGTGCGGAGTTTGGGAGGCAGGGGGGGGGGTTGAAATCCCATCGAATCA
>NC_092738.1:1404975-1409975 GCF_047496885.1 Scyliorhinus torazame
CTGTGTCTCTCTGTCTCTCTCTCTCTCTTTCTCTGCCTCTCTCTCTGTCTCTCTCTCTGTCTCTCTCTCTCTCTTTCTCTCTTTCTCTGCCTCTCTCTCTGTCTCTCTCTCTGTCTCTCTCTCTCTCTTTCTCTCTTTCTCTGCCTCTCTCTCTGTCTCTCTCTCTGTCTCTCTCTCTCTCTGTCTCTCTCTCTCTCTGTCTCTCTGTGTGCGTCTCTCTCGCTCTGTGTCTCTCTGTCTCTCTCTCTCTGTCGCTCACTCTGTCTCTGTCTCTCTCTCTCTTTCTCTCTCACTCTCTGCCTCTCACTCTCACTCCTTCTCTCTGTGTGTCTCTCTCTCTGTCTCTGTCTCTCTTTCCCGCCCTCTTTCATTGTCTTCCTCCCCCCCCCACCCCCCGACACCCCCCGCCCTCTCAATTCTCCCCCTAACCATTAAAGTTTTATTTTCAATCCCTTTTCCCTTGCCCCAGTGTTGCCCCCCCCCCCCCTCTCTCTCTCTCTCTCTCTCTCTGTCCCTCTCTGTCTCGCTCTGTCCCACTCCGTTACCCAGTCAGTTTGTTAAAGACACCTCGCTAATACTTCCAGAAGGGAAGATTGGAGGTGGGGGGAGGGGGGGGGCTTATTTTAAATGGAAAATTCGAAAAAGGGCGTCGTCACAGTGTCCAGAAATGGGTTTGGCATGTTTGCGCTTGGAAAGCAGATCTCGAGATAAATAGGCAGACACACATAGAGAGTGAAGTGGATGTCAAATGGGAACGCCACACCTAAATACAGCAAAATGGATACTCTATTCAGGAGTAAACAGTTAATGTGTGTTTTCACATCAGGTGCTATATCCTCTCTCTTTCTGCCTCTCTCTCTCACACACACACATTCTCTCTCTCTCACCCTCTCGCACACACACACATTCTCTCTCTTTCTCTCTCACTCTCTCTCACACGTTCTCGCTCTTTCCGTCTCTCTCTCACACACACACATGTTCTCTCTCATTCTCTCTCACTCCCTCTCTCTTTCTGTCTCTATTACACACGCACAAATTCTCTCTATTTCTGTCTCTCTCTCGCACACACACACATTCTCTCTCTCACACACATTCTCTCTATTTCTGCCTCTCTCTCTCACACACATTCTCTCTCTCTCACACACACTCTCTCTCTCACTCTCTCTCACACACACATTCTCTCTCTCTCTCTCACTCTCTCTCTCTCACACATTCTCTCTATTTCTGTCTCTCTCTCGCACACACACACATTCTCTCTCTCCCACACACACTCTCTCACACACATTCTCTCTATTTCTGCCTCTCTCTCACACACATTCTCTCTCTCTCTCACACACACTCTCTCACACACATTCTCTCTATTTCTGCCTCTCTCTCACACACATTCTCTCTCTCTCTCTCACTCTCTCTCTCTCACACATTCTCTCTATTTCTGCCTCTCTCTCACACACATTCTCTCTCTCTCTCTCACTCTCTCTCTCGCAGACACACACATTCTCTCTCTCTCTCTCACTCTCTCTCACACGTTCTCGCTCTTTCCGTCTCTCTCTCACACACACACACATGTTCGCTCTCATTCTCTCTCACTCCCTCTCTCTTTCTGTCTCTATTACACACGCACAAATTCTCTCTATTTCTGTCTCTCTCTCGCACACACACACATTCTCTCTCTCACACACATTCTCTCTATTTCTGCCTCTCTCTCTCACACACATTCTCTCTCTCTCACACACACTCTCTCTCTCACTCTCTCTCACACACACATTCTCTCTCTCTCACTCTCTCTCTCACACACATTCTCTCTATTTCTGTCTCTCTCTCGCACACACACACATTCTCTCTCTCCCACACACACTCTCTCACACACATTCTCTCTATTTCTGCCTCTCTCTCACACACATTCTCTCTCTCTCTCACACACACTCTCTCACACACATTCTCTCTATTTCTGCCTCTCTCTCACACACATTCTCTCTCTCTCTCTCACTCTCTCTCTCTCACACATTCTCTCTATTTCTGCCTCTCTCTCACACACATTCTCTCTCTCTCTCTCACTCTCTCTCTCGCACACACACACATTCTCTCTCTCTCTCTCACTCTCTCTCTCACACACATTCTCTCTATTTCTGCCTCTCTCTCACACACATTCTCTCTCTCGCTCTCTCTCTCACACAAAATCTCTCTATTTCTCTCTCTCTCACACACACACACATTCTCTCTCTCTCACCCTCTCTCTCACACACAAATTCTCTCTCTTTCTGTCTCTCTCACACACACACATTCTCTCTCTTTCTGTCTCTCTCACACACACACACATTCTCTCTCTTTCTCTCTCACTCTCTCACACACACACTTTCTCTCTCTCTTTCACTCTCACTCTCTCACACACACACACATTCTCTCTCTTTCTGTCTCTCTCTCTCACACACACATACACACAAATCCTCTCTCTCTCACACACATACGTTCTCTCTCTTTCTGTCTCCCTCACACACACACACATATTCTCGCTTGCTCTCGCTCTCTCACACACACATTCTCCCTCTTTCTCTCTCACTCTCTCTCTCTCTCACACGTTCTCTCTCTTTCTGTCTCTCTCACACACACACACGTTCTCTCTCATTCTCTCTCACTCCCTCTCTCTCTCACACACACACATTCCCCCTCTTTCTCTCTCACTCTCTCACTCTCCCTCTCTCACACACACGCTCTCTCTCTCTTTCTGTCTCTCTCTCACACACATACATTCTCTTTCTTTCCGTCTCTCTCTCTCTCACCCACACAAATCCCCTCTATTTCTCTCTCTCTCACGCACACATTCTCCCTCTTTCTGTCTCTCTCTCTCTCACTCACACGCACATTCTCTCTCTCTCTTTCTCTCTGTTTCTCGCTCTCACACCCACATACATTCTCTCTCTTTCTCTCTCTCTCACACCCACACACATTCTCTCTCTCTTTCTGTCTCTCTCTCTTTCTGTCTCTCTCTCACTCACACAATCAAATTCTCTCTCTTTCAGTCTTTCTCTCCTTCTCACACACATACATTCTCTCTCTTTCCGTCTCTCTCGCTCTCTCTCCCTCTCTCTCTCTCACCAACACAAATTATCTCCCTTTCTTTTCACTCTACCTCTCACACACATTCTCTCGATTTGTGTGTATAGAAAAATGTCTCTGTTCACAACCGTTTTGAATAAGAAACCAGCCAAACATGTATCTCTGTCTGTGTATCTGTGTCTGTGCAAATGTGTCTGCGTATATGTATGTGTATCTGTGTCTGTGCAAATGGGTCTGCGTATATGTATGTGTATCTGTGTCTGTGCAAATGGGTCTGCGTATATGTATGTGTATCTGTGTCTGTGCAAATGGGTCTGCGTATATGCATGTGTATCTGTGTGTGTATCTGTGTTTGTGCAAATGGGTCTGCGTATATGTATGTGTATCTGTGTCTGTGCAAATGGGTCTGCGTTTATGTATGTGTATCTGTGTCTGTGCAAATGGGTCTGCGTATATGTATGTGTATCTGTGTGTGTATCTGTGTCTGTGCAAATGGGTTTGTGTATATGTATGTGTATCTGTGTCTGTGCAAATGGATCTGCGTATATGTATGTGTATATGTATGTGTATCTGTGTCTGTGCAAATGGGTCAGCGTATATGTATCTGTGTCTGTGCAAATGGGTCTGCCTATATGTATGTGTATCTGTGTCTGTGCAAATGGGTCTGCGTATATCTATGTGTATCTGTGTTTGTGCAAATGGGTCTGCGTATATGTATGTGTATCTGTGTCTGTGCAAATGGGTCTGCGTATTTTCATGTATTTCTGTTCCTGTGTATCTGTGTCTGCGTATACATCTGTCTGTGTATCTCTGTCTGTGTACCTGTAACTGTGCATTTATGTCGATCTACCTATGTTTTCATCTGTGTATGTGCATCTGAGTGGATCTGTTCTGTGTACATGCGTGTGTGTTTGTGTCTGTGCGAAAGTATCCATTTATGTGTTAATGTATCTATGCATCTGTGTGTGTCTGTGTCACAGATTCATAGAGGCGTCCATCATGAAAACAGGCGCTTCGGCCAAATTGATCTGTGCACCTCTGTGTGAGCGTTTGAAATGAAAATCGCTTATTGTCACAAGTAGGCTTCAAATGAAGTTACTGTGAAAAGCCCCTAGTCGCCACATTCTGGCGCCTGTTCGGGGAGGCTGTTACGGGAATCGAACCGTGCTACTGGCCTGCCTGGGTCTGCTTTCAAAGCCAGCGATTTAGCCCTGTGCTAAACAGCCCTAGCTGCGTTGGCGCATCTCTGTATATATCTGTGCCTGTGCATTTATGCCTGTATGCCTGTGTCTGTGTAATTGTGGGTGTGTATATATGTGTGAATATGTGCGTTTTTGCATTTGTGTATATCTGTCCATATGTACTCGTATATTTGTGTATATGAATCTGTCTGTGTGTTTCTCTGTGTGAATACCTCTCTGTGTGTATCTCTGTGTGTATCTCTAGCCTATGTGTCTGTGTGTGTATCTATGTGTCTGCGCATTTGTTTGTGAGCATCTGTGTGTCTATCTGTGTGTACATCGGTATGTGCGTATCAATGTGCGCGCATCTGTGTGGATGTGAGTGTGTGTATGTGTGGAACACTATGGGCGAGTGAAAATGTGCGAGTGTGCATGTACCTGTGTGTGTGTTTGGGCACGGGTGCTTGCGCACGAGTAGCAGTTTGAGTGCGTGTGAGTGTGTGATTGTGTGTGTGGCTGTGTGTTTGTGAGTTCGAGGGTGTTTGCTTGTTTGTTTGTGGGTGTTTGTGAGTTTGAGTGTGTGTGGACGAGTGTGAGCGTGTTTGTTTGTGGGTGTTTGAGAGTTTGAGTGTGTGTAGACGTGTGTGAGTTTGTTTGTGTGTGTGTGTGAGCTTGAGTGGACGTGTGTGTGTTTGTGAGTTTGCGTGTGTGTGGCCGTGTGTGATTGTGTTTGTGAGTGTGTGTTTGCGAGTTTGAGTGTGTGTG
>NC_092738.1:1454026-1456526 GCF_047496885.1 Scyliorhinus torazame
GTGTGTGTGTCTATCTGTATATATACATATGTGTGTGTGTGAATATATTTGTATATATATATTTCATACATACACATATAAATATATATATATATGCACACACACACATATATATGCACACACACACACACATATATATATGAATATATATATATGAATATATACACATATATTCACACACACATATATATATGCAGTTAGATAGGCACACAAATTATTAATGTATATATACACACATATATACAGACAGACATATACATGGTCAGAATAGAATACATATATGTATATATATATTATGTACATGTGTGTATGTGTGCATAAATACATATACACTGATGGACACACCGACATTATATCCACACACACATATCACATCACGCACATATACATATATACATACATACAAACAATAACACACACACACCTCTGTTAGATCATGTGATCAGAATAGAATATATTTGGATTTTATACATAAACACATATATGCACACACTGTCATATCATATCATATATATATACACGTAATATGCACGGTCAGAGCAGAATATAACTGCATTGTATACATATTATATATATTTCAAATTTATATATACATACAAATGCAGACATACACACATAATATCTAATACTAATGATCCGAACAGAATATAATTAGATTTTAGACACACATTAAATATATATGTGCGGATGTGTCTATATACATATATACAATATTCAAGGTCGGAACATAATTTAATGGATATTATATATTATAGCCACACACACACAAACAGAAACAGTAATATCATATCTGAAAAAAAAATCATGGTCAAAATTGCCGTAGTCTCCTTCAGTCAATATAAGTTAATAAATAGTCATGAACTTACTCTAAAGCTTGTTAAATATTTATTGTGTAGGTACCTGTATTGAATTCTTAAATGTACAAAATGCATTCAATATCTCAATATCTGGCTAATGTTTGACAGAAATGCTCTATACCTTATTCCGGCCTTTTTAGTTTTATGTTGTTAACAAGGGGTCGAATCCAGTTTGTTCCACAATGCTGAGTGTGTGCAGTTTATACCCATTTGCTTTTCCTCGTATCTGGAGTGTGTGTGTAAGAGAGAGAGAGAGGGAGAGAGGAGAGAGAGAGAGAAGGGGGGGGGGGGGAGAGGTAAAGGGAGAGAGAAAGGGGGGAGAGAAAGAAAGAGAGGGGGGGGGAAAGAAAGGGGGGGGAGAGAAAGAGAGAGACAGAGAGAGAGGGAGAGAGAGACAGCGAGGGAGGGAGAGAGAGAGCGGAGAGAGAGCGAAAGAGTGAGAGAGAGAGAAAGTCAGACAGAGAGAGGCAGAATGAGTGTGCGTCTGTGACAGAGAGAGTGAGAGAAAGTGAGAGAGACTGGGTGAGAGAGAGAGAATATGAGAGTGTGTGTGTGAGAGAGAGACTGTGAGAGAGAGAATGTGAGAGAGAGAGTGTGAGAGAGAGGGAATGTGAGAGAGTGTGAGAGAAAATGTGTGTGAGAGAGTGTGTGCGAGAGAGTGTGTGAGAGAGAATGTGAGAGTGTGAGAGAGTGTGTGTGAGAGTCTGAGAGAGAGAATGTGTGTGTAAGAGAGTGTGTGAGAGAGTGAGAGTGAGAGTGCATGAGAGAGTGTGTGAGAGTGTGTGTGTGAGTGTGCGTGAGAGAGTGAGAGTGTGTGAGAAAGTGTGTGAGAGTGAGAGAGAGTGTGTGTAAGAGAGTGTGAGAGAATGAGAGAGAATGAGAGAGTGTGAAAGAGAGTGTGTGTTGAGAGAGAGAGTCTGTGAGAGAGAGAATGAGAGAGAGAGTGAGAGAGAGAGAGAATGTGAGAGAGAGAGTGTGAGAGAAAGTGTGTGTGTGAGAGAGAGAGTGTGTGTGAGGAGAGAGTGTGTGTTGTGAGAGAGAGTGTGTGTGTGTGAGAGTGTGTGTGTGTGAGAGTGTGTGAGTGTGTGAGAGAGTGTGTGTGTGAGAGAGCGTGTGTGTGAGAGAGAGTGTGTGTGAGAGAGAGTGTGTGAGAGAGAGTGTGTGAGAGAGTGTGCGAGAGTGTGCGTGAGAGAGAGAGTGTGAGAGAGTGTGTGTGTGAGAGAGAGTGTGTGTGAGAGAGAGAGAGAGTGTGAGTGAGAGTGAGTGTGTGTGTGAGAGAGTGTGTGTGAGAGAATGTGTGTGAGAGAGCGTGTGTGTGTAAGAGAGTGTGTGGGAGAGAGAGTGTGTGGGAGAGAGAGTGTGTGAGAGAAGGTAGTGAGAGAGAGAGTGTGAGAGAGAGAGTGTGTGCGAGAGTGTGTGTGAGAGAGTGTGTGGAAGAGGAGAGTGTGTGAGAGAGAGAGTGTGTGTGAGAGAATGTGTGTGAGAGAGCGTGTGTGTGTGAGAGAGTGTGTGGGGAGAGAGAGTGTGTGAGAGAGAGAGTGTGTGTGTCTGTGAATGCCTGTGAGTGTGAGAGAGAGTGTGTGTGTCTGTGAGTGTGAGAGTTTTTATCCCCTCTTGTTCCTGGTTACTCTTGTATAGTTTGC
>NC_092738.1:1506526-1509240 GCF_047496885.1 Scyliorhinus torazame
ACTCTCTCACACACACCCTCCACACACACTCTCTCTCACACACACTCTCTCACACACCTCTCTCACAACACTCTCTCACACACACTCTCTCTCACACACACTCTCTCACACACACTCTCTCTCACACACACTCTCACACACTCCCTCTCTCACACACTCTCTCACACACTCTCTCTCACACACACTCTCACACACAAACCCTCTCTCACACACTCTCTCACACACCACTCTCTCTCACACACTCCTCTCACACTCTCTCTCTCACACACACTCTCTCCACACACACTCTCACACACACCACTCTCTCACACACACTCTCTCACACACCCCTCTCTCACACACACCCTCTCACACACACTCTCTCACACACTCCTCCCACACACTCCCTCACACACACTCTCTCACACACACTTCCTCTCACACACACCTCTCACACACACCTCTCTCACACACACCTCTCTCCACACACTCTCTCTCACACACACTCTCTCACACACACTCTCTCTCACACACTCCCTCTCACACACACTCTCTCACACACACTCTCACACACACACTCTCTCACACACATCCCTCTCACACACCCACACCCACACTCCCCTCTCACAACACACTCTCTCACACACTCTCTCTCACACACACTCTCTCACACACACTCCTCTCCACACACTCTCTCTCACACAAACCTCTCACACACACTCTCACACACCCACTCCCTCCTCACACAACTCACTCACACACACACACACCCTCTCTCACACACTCCCTCTCACACACACTCGTCTCTCACACACACTCTCTCTCAACACACTCTCTCTCACACACACACCTCTCTCACACACCTCTCTCACACACACTCTCCTCTCACACAAACACTCACACCTCACACACACACTCTCTCACACACACCTCTCACACACTCTCTCTCACACACTCTCTCACACACACACCTCTCCACACACACTCTCTCACACACCACACTCACATCACTCCACTCTCACACACTCTCTCACACACACACACCACTCTCACACACACTCTCCACACACACCTCCTCACACACACTCCTCACACACCCACTCACACTCTCTCACACACACACACCACACACACACACTCTCACACACACACTTCTCTCACACACACTCACTCACACACACTCACACACCACTCACCCACACACACTCTCTCACACACACCCTCTCTCACACACACTCACTCACACAACCACACACACACACTCTCTCACACACACTCTCTCTCACACACACTCTCCACACACACACTCTCTCACACACACCTCACACACACCCTCTCTCACACACTCACCCTCTCACACACACTCTCACACACACTCTCTCACCACACACACCTCTCTCACACACTCCTCTCACACACCTCTCCTCACACACCTCTCTCACACACACTCTCACTCACACACCTCTCACACACACTCTCTCACACACTCTCTCACACACACACCCTCTCTCACACACACTCTCACACACACTCTCTCTCACACACTCTACACATCTCTCACACACACTCTCTCACACACCTCTCCACACACTCTCTCTCACACACTCTCTCTCACACCTCTCTCTCTCACACACTCTCTCACACACACTCTCTCACACACTCTCTCTCACACACTCTCTCACACTCCCTCTCTCACACACTCTCTCTCACACACACTCTCTCACACACTCTCTCACACACACTCTCTCTCACACACTCTCTCTCACACACTTCTCTCTCACAACTCTCACACACTCTCTCTCACACACTCCCTCTCTCACACACACTCTCTCACACACACCTCTCACACACTCTCTCTCACACACTCCCTCTCACACACACTCTCTCTCACACAACTCTCTCACACACACTCTCTCTCACACACCCTCTCCACACACACTCTCACACACACACACTCCTCTCTCACACACTCCTCTCTCACACACACTCTCTCACACACACTCTCTCTCACACACTCCCTCTCTCACAACACTCTCACACACACTCTCACACACTCTCTCACACACACTCTCTCACACACACTCTCACACACCTCTCTCACACACCTCTCACACACACTCTCTCACACACTCTCTCTCACACACACTCACTCTCTCACACACTCTCTCACACACACACTCTCTCTCACACACCTCTCTCACACACTCTCTCTCTCACACACTCTCTCACACACACTCTCTCACACACACTCTCTCTCACACACTCTCTCACACACTCCTCTCTCACACACTCTCTCACTCACACACTCTCTCACACACTCTCTCTCACACACTCCCTCTCACACACTCTCTCACAACACACTCTCTCTCACACACTCCTCTCTCTCACACTCTCTCTCACACACTCTCACACACTCTCACACACACTCTCACACACTCTCTCTCACACACACTCTCTCTCACACCACTCTCTCTCACACACTCTCTCTCACACACACTCTCTCTCACACACACTCTCTCACACACACACTCTCTCACACACACTCTCTCTCACACACTCTCTCTCACAACTCTCTCACACACTCACTCTCTCACACACTCTCACACACTCTCTCACACACTCTCTCTCACACACACTCTCTCACACACACTCTCTCTCACACACTCTCACTCTCTCATCTACACACTCTCTCTCACACACTCCTCTCACACACAGCTCTCTCACCACACTCTCTC